>NC_142023.1:6762331-7022331 GCF_049901735.1 Notechis scutatus
ACTATTATTAAGTGTTGTACCTGATGACTCTTGACTCTTGACAAATGTATTTTTTCTTTTACGTACATTGAGAGCATTTGCACCAAAGACAAATTCCTTGTGTGTCCAATTCCTTGTGTGTCCAATCACACTTGGCCAACAAAGAATTTCTATTCTATTCTATTCTATTCTATTCTATTCTATTCTATTCTATTCTATTCTATTCTATTCTGGGTTTCCAACAAAGTTGTAGAAGAGGGGAAGAGGAGGAGGAGGAGGAGGAGGAGGGGGACTATTCTGTAGAGTAGATATTTGCTGTCTCCTTCCTTTCCAATGTGGGAGAAAACGGGGCTGCTCGCCTCAAGTGATCCCCCCTGCCTGCTCCCACCATCTGGGAGCCGCTCCAGAGGAGAGTGGGGGCTGCCCCAGGTGGTCTGGCCTAGGCAGGGACCTTCTTTCCTTGATTTCCCCATCAGCCTTTGCAGTTCCCGGGCAGCAAGTTTGCAACTTTAGGGAGAACGCAGTTTTGGATTTTCCTCTTGGGTGGGAGGGATCAGGAAAGGTTTGACGGTGGAACGTTGTGCCCAGGGTGGGCCCAGGGGGAGAATTCAGGCCCCTCTGATCTCCAGCCTTGTGCCACTCCAGAGCAGGTGCCCTCCTGCTTCCCTGCGTGAGTCAGAAGGAGGACGCTGGTGCCCTCCAGCAAGTCAGAGGCCTCCTTTCCTCTGGAATCGGGAAGTGCTCAGCTGGGCCGGCTGCATTCCAGGAATTGAATGGCGCTAAAGGGGGGTGGCTGCCTTGGAAAGCCAGCAGGGCCCTTGGACAGGGGAGGAGAAAGGAGGCCACCCGGATCCTTTCAGGAAAACGTAAACCAGAGCGCTGGCTCTCACGGCGATGCTGGGGAGGTAAACAAATCCTTCCCAGGCGTGGCCTGCTGGCAGCTGTTGCTCGCCTGCCTGAACTTGACTTCGAGCGTTGCTGGGAGAGAAACTTGTTGGTGTTTTGCCTTTCGAACCAGGAGCAACATTTAGGCGGTTATGCGTCAGTTTTTGTTTGCTAAATGACAGGCAGGAACATAAAAGGAGAAGGAAAGGACACCAACAAGGCGGAAAGGTGGACTTTAAAGGACCAAGAAAGAGAGAGACCCTCCCTCTGGCTGATCAAAACCTGCAAGGTTAGGGAAGGGTGGGCGCCTCCCTCCAGCTTGGAGGTTTCCAGAGACTGGGCGATACATTTCTTTGGCCAAAGAGCAATTTGCAATGAGGATCCTCGCCTTGATAGTTTGCCAGTATAACGAAGATGTGGTTGGAATCTGTGAGCCTGCAAGGGAGGGGAAATGGCTCCAGGGCTCTTCCCCCTTCCTTCCCCTTCCCTTCCATAAGTGAGCCCATTCTTCCCACACAACTTGTGCAAGCACACACACACACACACACACACAAAAACCCTTTCCTTCGGTGGTTGGGTTGCGTTTGCAGCCCAGTTGAGGTGGGGTGAGGGAAATACCTGAACTCACTGGAGGTGATGCAGCTCCCTCGGCAGGTGGGGGGTGTGGCCAAGGCAGGACAGGTAAATCCAGTTCCACCTGGTTCTGCGGAAGCCCCGCCCCACCCCCTTTCAAGAGATCGGAGGGTGTCAGGATTTTCTGCCAATGGGTTGCCCAGAAGGGAGGCATCAGATGACGGCAAGGGCCAGTTTTCATTGGCCAGGCTTCCTCGGAAAGAGAATTGGGGTGCCTCTTGTGTGTTTTGGGCTTGTGCCCCCAGTTTTTCCCACCGCCTCGGCCTCCGGGCGTCCCTCGGAGCCCGTTGGACTTACTCCAAGAAGGCCCCCCAAGGCCCAGGCCTTCCCTTCCAGGCCCGGATCTCCGCCATCTCCGCTGGCCTTCCAGAGCTGGGCCCAGAACCCCCTTCCTCCGCCACTCCATGAGGTCACCCTCTTCCTCCACGAGGCTCTCTGGGCAGCTGCCCAGCTCATCATGGCACGTCAGTCTCTGACGGGCGCTGCTTCTCCTCCTTTGGTGAGTCACCCTGCAGGGGCACCTGTTGAGTAGGGAGGAGTTGGCAGAGGCTGGCCTTGCCTTCCCGAGGCTCCCCGGGGGCTTCTGTAGCCAGATAGCTCCGTAGGCTGGCTGGGGGGGTGAGGGGCACCTGTGGGGCAGGTGAGGTGAATCGGCAGGAGCTGCAAGGCAGGATTGGGTGTGTGTATGTGGGGTCCAATTCTTGGGAGCCAGGCCTTTGCTGGTTTGCAGCCGAGAGCCAATTCTGCCGGGGGGAAGGGGCAGACTTGATGCCTGAGACCCCCTTCAGCTCAGCCCCCCCCATCCGACTCTCCTCCCCCCAGGCTGAGAAAGACCTCGGGGAAGTGGAGGGGGGGGGTGCAGTCCCCAGAGAAATCGGCCAAGCTTTTCTCAGGGCCTCCTTTTCTCTTTTTTTTTTTTTTCCAAACAAGCACGTTTCATTTTTTATTTTTATTTTTCAGTTTGTGTTTCCGGAAAGTTATATTGTCCGCTTACTTTGTGGCGTTTAAGCAAAGTTTGTAAAATGTTGCCTGGCTCTTAAGCAAAAGAAAAAAGAAAAGAAAACAAAGATACGAAGTTAAAGATATGGCTGATCCGAAAGAGGAAATAGCAAAGAGACTATTTCCCATTCCTCAGGGGGAAACACAGCTCCAAAAATACCACTTGGGAACACCCCCTCCCTCCAAGGAGATGGGTCTTAGCAGCAGGGAAGGGAAGGGGGAGGGCCAGGGAGGGGGGGCTGGATACCAGTGATCGGGATTCAATTTTTTTTTACTACCGGTTCTGTGGGCGTGGCTTGGTGGGTGTGGCTTGGTGGGCATGGCAGGGGAAGGATACTGCAAAATCCCCTTTCCCTCCCATTATTATTTGGGGAATTATTATTATTCCCTCCCTATTATTTTGGCTTGTCAGACGGTCACATAGAATAGAATATGAAAATTAGAATTAGAATAGAATAGGAAAGAAATTGGAATAGAACAGAACAGAATAGAATAGAATTCTTTATGGGCCAAGTGTGATTGGACACCCAAGGAATTTGTCTTGGTGCAAATGCTCTCAGTGTACATAAAAGAAAAGAGACATTCATCAAGAGTCAAGAATCATCAGGCCCAACACTTAATAGAATAGAATAGAATAGAATAGGATAGGATAGGATAGGATAGGATAGGATAGGATAGGATAGGATAGGATAAAATAGGATAGGATAAAATAGGATAGGATAAAATAGGATAGGATAGGATTGGATAGAATAAGGAAAGAATAGAATAGAATAGAATAGAATAGAATAGAATAGAATAGAATAGAATAGAATAGAATAGAATAGAATAGAATAGAATAGAATAGAATAGAATAGAATTCTTTATTGGCCAAGTGTGATTGGACACCCAAGGAATTTTGTCTTGGTGCAAATGCTCTCAGTGCACATAAAAGAAAAGAGACACTCATCAAGAGTCAAGAATCATCAGGTGCAACACTTAATGATAGTTATAGGGGACAACAAGCCATCAAATCGTACTCGGAAACAGTCAAACTTAACTTAAAACCTCCACGACGACACCCGGTCGGAGCCTTGGAAAACAGGCAAACGTCACCATCTGGGGAGAGCGGATTAAGGCCTGCTGGGATAGGAGGAGTCTCCCCAATTGCAGGTTGGCACGAAGGCAGGAAGCCAAGCTGGGTCCCCTTTGCCCCGCTGTGCCTGCCTCTGAGGGCCAGGTTGAAGCCGCTTGCTGTCAAGCGGCAAAGCCAGGATGCCATTTCCAAGGGGGGAGCTCTCCCAGCGATGCCTTTGGAGAGGCGCTTGGGTGCACGCCGCCAACCCACGATACGGGGTTAGTGCTGCAGGAGATTAGCAGCCCTCTCCAAATCCCTTGGAGTAGAGCAGGAACCTGCAGGCAGCCATCCCACGCCTTGGACCTTCTGCTTGTTTTTCCAAATACGAAGCGTGTTTGGATTCCAAATAATAGGCTTTATTGGAGACTAGTAAGACTTTCTCTCCAGTAAGAGATCGTAGGAGAGAGAGCCTCCAATGGTGGCCCATGGCAGAAGGAGTCTGATAGCACCGGACTACGATTAACAAAATGTCCTTAAAACCCACCTGGAGCCTCTTGACGTCAAGATGGGTGGCATATAAATTTAATAACTAAATAAATGCATGGCACCAGTTTTTGTGCACTGCAGCACCTGAAGGATAGAGTTGCAGCTCCTGAAAGCTTTTAATAAAATGGAGTAGCCAGAACAGGTGCTACCTACCCTCTCCTGTTCTCATCTCCTCCTCCTCCTCCTCCTCCTCGCCGGATCAATGAGCCAAGTTAAAATTGGAAAAAGGGATTCTCATGAAAACATTTCTGCATCCATTTCACTGGTGATTGATCCAAATCCTATTTGGTGCCAGCTGTCAGGTATGTTGACGGTTGAAGGAAATGGTTTTTTCCTTCCTGTCTGTTGAGAGAAGAAAGGAGCGACGGGGAAAATAATTTGAAATGCTGAAGTCCGGGGAGTTAAGCCGAGGAGAAATTTGGACCTTTGTTAAGTGAAGGGCCTGGTTTTCTGGAAATGACAGGCCCGTGAGTCATCAAATGCGGGGGGAAAACAGTCGGAAGGCTCTGGTTTTCTTTGCTTTGTGTGGTGGAAATGTCATCTTTTATTCTTTGATGCTCCTGTCTACATCCAGGCTGCAGAGCTGAGCTTATTTTCTGCCGGAATCTCCTCACCAACAGTTAGGAACACCGAGGCATCGTGTGACCTGGCAGCCCTTCAGCGAGCAGGGACCTAACTGGGGAGGAAAACGCATTGGGGGGGGCAGTTTTGGGGAGGGGGTTGCTTGGCTGGATCCAAAGCGCTGAGGGCAGGCTCTGAGCAGCTGACTTTACTCTCACTTTTGTACTTCTGAGTTGCTATGCGAGACATAATAGGCTACCACGAGAAGTCCACGAGAAGTCCACGTTAGGTTTGTTAGGAAGAAGTTACGGGGACATAATATATAATATAACAAGGGACGAACCGTTAATATGCAAAGATATGAAGAGGTACAAACTTTAAAACCCATCCCGAAGAAAGCACGCGAGTACGGAAGAGATTATAAATGTCTGGCAACGCAGTTGATCAAAAGAGATGTAGCGTTTTGATGGCTTGTCCCGGAAAGGGATGTTAGTAACAAGGCAGGAGAAGAGGTTGAAAATAGACAATTTGGATAAAGCACAGGACCTGCACGACCAAATAGTAGGAACGGAAGAAGAAAGGAGTAGCCCTTGGAAGCATGATTCCTCGGTTCCCCGTAGGATGAGCGTGTGCAGAGGGAGTGAAAATCTGTCCTTCCCATCGGTGGGTGTGAATCCATTGTAACCCCTTGGTGGAAAAGACCGGGGTGGGGGTGGGGGAGAGGGCAGATTGGGGGTCCTTGCAGGTGGGGCCACTCCTTCTTAAGTGCCCCTTTCTCTCTCCCTTGCTCAATATTCTTCTTTGTGTCATTTGCAGACTCCCCGCCGGAAAGGACTGGGCAGAAACGTGGCATGCCGGGTGGGGCTTTGGAGAAGAATCCCAGCATGGATCTGGCATCCACCACCCCGTTCCGGGTCACGGTGAGTCCCTCTCTCTGCCCTCTGCGCATGTTCTGCGTGCCCTCGGGCGGTGGGGAGGGGGGGGTTGGTTCTAGGAAAAGGAAAACCAGCGCCTCTCCCTTGCATCGCCTTTTCCAGTGGCATGGAGTTCCATAGGAGAATGAATGTAGCGCTGCAGGAGGATGCAAGGGCGGGGCTTGATAAATGCCCCGGGTGGCCACGCCCACGCCCCCCCCAGTGGCGATTGGCTCCTGGCCTGCCAAGGCGGAGTCCCTTGTTATAAAGGCCAGCGCTGAATTTTTGACCAGTCTTGTTCATGCAAGACTTCCGCGTCAAAAGCGATTTTATCCAAATTTACCCCAAAGGAAAGGATAAAAGCAATCCTTTATTGAGTTGGCTCCCTTCCCTGCCTGCCTCCCTTCCGTGGCCCTGATTTTTCACGGTTTCTCATTCGAAGAAACATTCCATCAAAGAGTGGCTGGAGGGAGATTTTAATGGGGGGGAACAGCCCATCCGTCTCTTTGGCTGGTGGGGGGACATTTGTCCAGCTATTATTTCTGTTTGGTCAGGGGTGGTGGGGGCACTTCCTTGAAAACAAACAGCTTTTCCTTTTGCCGATAGAACGATAGAAGAAATTCAGCTGTGGCTTTAACCACAAATCGCTTTATTTTTATCTGCTTCGGCTTGATCGAGCAAACTGCATTTTTTTTTTTTAAAAAAAAAGAATAGAATAGAATACCTTTATTGTCACCGCATTCCACGAATATAATGAAATTTGAAAGCTACTTCAGAACAGTGCCCCAAACACCACATCACAGTCACACTACAGAGTATTTTAAAATAATAATAATTAATAATAATAATAATAATAATAATAATAATAATAATAATAATAATAATAATAATAATAATAATAATAATAATAATAATAATAATAATAATAATAATAATAATAATAGTTTTTAATTGCTTGCCTAGGTCTTTGTGCTGTGCCTAAAGACCTAGGCAAGCACTTAAAACAATTGGTGCTGACCAGATCACCATTGGTCAGCTGCAGAAGCCACCTTTATTTATTTTATTTATTTATTTATTTGATTTGCCAATTGTTTACAAGATAATAAGTATAAGTGTATACATAGTTGTGAATACATGAAATGGGTACATATAAGAAAAATAAAAAGAAGAATAAGAGAAACAATAGGACAGGGACGGTAGGCACGTTGGTGCGTATGCACGCCCTACAGGCCTCTTAGGAAAGGGGTGAGGTCAATAGGAGACAGTCTAAGGTTAAAGTTTTTGGGGTTTGGGGAAGAAACTACAGAGTCGGGTAGAGTATTCCAGACATTGACCACTCTATTGCTGAAGTCGTATTTCCTGCAATCAAGTTTGGTGCGGTTAACTTTGAGTTTGTATCTATTGTGTGCTCTTGTGTTGTTATGGTTGAAGCTGAAGATCCCACCTTACTGGGATCTGCTCGCATAATCCGCCGATACATCACGCAGTCCTAAACACTTGGGAAGGGTTCGACTAGTGATTTGTGATACGAAACCCAGCATGGTTATCTCGTCTGCTGTGCATACTGTCGTTTTTGTGTAGAATAATAATAATAATAATAATAATAATAATAATAATAATAATAATAATAATAATAATAATAAGACTAAATCACAAATGCACTGTTTGGTTCAAGACAATTACTGCCCTGGGAAAGAAACTGTTTCTCAATCTATTCGTCCTCATTTTAAGACACCTATAACGCCTCCCTGATGGTAACCGTTCGAAATATGAATGTCCAGGATGAGAACGGCCTATGTAAGAGAGAAAATTATTCTTTGCGGGCACGAGGATGCCATCCTAGGGCAGGTCAAGCTGTCATGGGCCTCAGAGGACAATGCCCAGCGTGCCTTCCCCTCCTAGCCCCATCCAGAGGGAGGAGCAGGTGCCTGAATCCCGCAGCAATGCCTGCAAAGAACCAGACCTGGCACTGCCCATGTCCATGATCAAGGCTGCTGCCCCCATGGTGGTCGGCTCTTTCCCCCCCCTCCTGCCCCCCCCCTGCAAGCAGGGATAGGAGAGCCGGAGTTTGCACCCTTAGCAATGCCTGCCCTTCCACCTCCGCTCCTGCAGACCTTGAGCTACCCCTCCCCCACTCACCACCTCTGAGTAAATTATGTTTTAATGGTGTCCTTTTCTTCAAGAGGATTTTCTGCCCGGCGGAGAGCCGAGAGCCCGTCGGCGTGAACTCCCGTTCTCTGCCGTGGGAGCCCTCCCTCTTTAATTGAAACCTAATTGTTTACTAAACCGCTTGAACCAAAAAAAGGGAAAATTACTATAATTTGGGTCTGTGGATGATTCCCTTCTCCCTGGCTGTTTTTTTTTTTTTTTTTTTTAAAGAAAAGAAAACAAAGAAGAAGGAAAAAAAAAAAAAACCTCTAATGGGTACTGAATTTTAAGGAGAAAAAAGGCACGTTACCTTCCATGATATATAAACATGCAAGTGATTATCATTAAACTGTCCGCAGCCGCCCAGCTACCGGCAACAAATTATACGCAAATCGTTTTGGGGGGAATCGACCGGTGGGTTTCAGTCGATGGGAGGGCAAGAGAGGAAGGGTGGGCTCGCCCACCCTGGAGTTGACGCCCAGCCAAAGCCCCAAAGCCCACCCTTCCGCTCTCCCTTCCTAAGCGAGGCTGGGTGGCCACGGATTGGCTCCCAATTCCCTAAGTCAGTGATCCCCAACCTTTTTGCGCCGCGCCCGGTACCGGCATCAGCTGGGCACCGCGGCCGGTACGGCATCAACTGGGTGCCGCCATCTTTTGACGAAAAGTGCTTCGGTGACCTCACCGGAAGCACTTTTCGTCAAAAAGATGGAGGCGCCAGCACTTCGGTGAGTTTTTCGGGTAGAAATGGCTTTCTACCGAAAAGCTCACCGAGCGCTAGCGCCGCCATCTTTTTGATGAAAAAGTGCTTCCGGTGAGCTTTCTACCCGGAAAAGCTCACCGGAAGCACTTTTACCAAAAAGATGGCGGCGCCCAGCAACCAGTGCCCGGTAAGACTTGTTCCGCGGACCGGTTGGGGACCCCTGCCCTAAGTGGCTGCAAGGGCCAGCAGCCTGTCTGAAGACATCCAACCTCAACCTCCTCCATCCAAGCCACGCTCTGCTGTGGATTATGGGTCTGAACATGCAGGAGCACTCAGCAGTGTTTGGAAGGGGGAGCCAGGCTCTTCAATCAGTGGGCCAGGGACCACTGGTGGTCTGTGAGAAAATTTTGGTGGTCTGCAGAGAAATGTTCCCACCCCACCAAAGCAATTAATCCAGGCTGCGCGGGAACACAAGGCTGTGTCGCTTGCATTGCGAACAATACGAGGTAGTGAGGGGAGGGCGGAAAGGGCGGAGGGGGGGAACTTGCCCCATGCCCCTCACCTGGCCACCGGGCTGCTTCTTTCCGCTTCTTTCTTCTTCTGCTTTTGGTGCATGCAAGGAAAGCAGCCAAAGTCTTTCTTTCTCTCCCCCAAACTCTCCCACAAATGAGTCTTTGGGACCCTGCAAGGCCTCCTGTTCCAAGAGGCTGTGCCGGCAAAGACTCATTTCTGGCGGAGTTTGGGGGGAGAGAAAGAAAGACTTCTGCGGCTTCTGCTGCTTTCCTTGCATGAAGCCAAAAGTCTCTCTCTTTCCCCACTGAGAATGGCGCTGGAGAAGGTATCCTGCGATTCCCAAATAAAGAACGAACGATTGGTAGGAAAACAGGGTAGGGAATTTTCCTGCAGACTTTTTTTGAATATTTTCTCAAGGTTTCTGGTCCGCAGGATTTAAAATTATGAGTGTGGTGGTCCCTGAGGTCCAAAAGGTTGGCGACCCCTGCTCCAGCTGGTATCCGAGGGACAATGGGATTTGTATTCCAGGCTGGTGAAGCTTCCAGCCTCTTTGGCCTCCCTTGAGCCTCAGTTTACCCTTTGCTCCGAACTCTAAGTGGGGGGGCAGGTTTTAATTCTGGCTTTGCACCCTCGTTCTGTTCGGGTTGAGGGTTAAGCACATCGGGCCAATCCGGGTGGTGACTTTTCCTCCAGAAGGAGCAGTTTAGTGCCGTCCTTTGCCTCTTGTGGCCGTGAGTTCCAGGGGACAGAAGAGTCCTGATTCCTCCATGTCACCCAGCACCCTACACTCCTGATCCCAGACACCTCGGCCCCTCCTTCCCTCCTCCGTTCCTGCCCCCTTTGCCAACCCTGCGGCTTCCTCTTCGTTGTGATGATCAGCCGCCTGCCGTGCCCGTCCTTCAGCCTCCTTTCCAGCGCCAGGCCAGACTGCTTCCTCTCCCTGCCACCTCAACAGCAGCCGCCGGAGCAGCAGCCGGGGAGGTGACATTGATTTCCATCTGCTCTTTCCAACTTCCGTTGCCATGGTGACCGGATTTCGTTTCTCCGCTGTGCCGGGGCCTTTTTCTCCAGTTTGGCACGTTCTGAAAAATGGACGAACTGGTCAGGGAGCAAAAGGGTCAAGGGTGACATGGCATTGGGCATGTTGGCCCCCCGCAGGCTGCAGAGGACCTGGGAAAGGGGCTGCGCGGTGGAGAAGCTGCCTGGGCGGGTCCCGTGGCCAAAGTCCCTCACAAGTTTTGATCGAGAAGCCTTTTACAAAAAGAAAGACACCGAAGAATTCCGTTGTACGACCATTCTGGACGCTCAAAATGCCTGCAATGCTGTGGGCTTGGTGGGGCTTACCCTGGAGGAGAGCAGAGCCTGCCAGCCATGACACACACACACACACACACACTCTGAAATCCTGCACTGAGTAGGGGAGGCGCTAGTGGCATGTCCCACCCGTCTTTTCCAGGATGGGGCGCTGTAAGGATGCATGTCAGGAAACGAAACCTTTTCCTGTTCAGTGGGGAAAATGGGACTCTGTGTGTGTGTGTGTGTGTGTGTGTGTGTGTCTGCCAAGGAGAGTGCAGCATTCTAATTTGTGGCAGCTGCTTGTTCGATTTTTAACCAATGCGATTATGTGGCAGCCTTAACAGAGGTTAGATTATTTCTGCTTCCTCACTTCCCCAATCAGAGGGAAGAGGACGATGGGAGGCCAGGAGGGCATCACATCAGAAGGTTGTTGAGAGCTCTAAGACAGGGGTCGCCAACCAGTGGGCCGGGAACCACTGGTGGTCCACAAGAAAATTTTGGTGGTCCGCAGAGGAATGTCACCCCCAAAGCAATTAATCCAGGCTGCGCGGGAACACAAGGCTTGTGGTGCTTGCATTGCGAACAACATGAGGTAGTGAGGGGAGGGGACAAAGGGCGGAGGGGGGGAACTTGCCCCACTTGCCCCACGCGCCTGGCCTGGCCACCGGGCTGCTTCTTTCCGCTTCTTTCTTCTTCTGCTTTTGGCTGCAAGCAAGGAAAGCAGCCAAAGTCTTTCTTTCTCTCCCCCAAACTCCGCCAGAAATGAGTCTTTGGGACCCTGCAAAGCCTCCTGCTCCAAGAGGCTGTGCCAGCAAAGACTCATTTCTGGTGGAGTTTGGGGGAGAGAAAGAAAGACTTCTGCTGCTTCTGCTGCTTTCCTTGCATGAAGCCAAAAGTCTCTCTCTCTCTCTCTCTTTCTCTCCCCCCCGAGAACGGAGCTGGAGACGGTATCCCGCGATCCCAAATAAAGAACGATCGATCGGTAGGAAAACAGGGTGGGGAATTTTCCTGCAGACTTTTTGGGGGATTGTCCCAGGGTCTCTGGTCCGCAGGATTTAAAATTATGAGTGTGGTGGTCCCTGAGGTCCAAAAGGTTGGCAACCCCTGCTCTAAGAGATCATCTAAACCAGCCCCTACTGTGTGCAAGATTCACTCAAGGGCCTCTGAAGGGTGACCTTCCAGCCATGTCTCAATGAAGCCCAGCCTGAACCGCCATTTCTTGCATTCTGTGGAAATGTCGGCATGTATTTTTCATCAAGTTTCTAGTCCTTGCTGAAACGGACAGAGGTTTTGGCAAGGAAATGCTTGGGAGCTTCCACGCCTCCCTTCCAGAGATTCCCCCAACATTCCCGCCGCTTTTATCAGCAGCCGGACTCCAGCAGTGGGCATTTCTTCCAGCCCCACCACAAGAGAAACCCTCATCCCTGTCCGAAGATGCCTCCGAGGAGGGCAAGCAAAACTGGGCTGCTTGTGGCCATCCCTGCATGTATGTGTGTGTGGCCACTTGCCAGGTGCTGAGACAACTCACCACCCCAGAGGGATGCCAGCCGACCTTTGAAAAGTGCGAGACGAGGATGGCACGGCAGTGATCCATCGCTGATCAGGAGGGCGCGAAACACCAGGCCGATTGTGCCTGATGAAAGGGGGCTAGCAAGATTTATAGGAAGGCGAATAAATTCCTGTCAGCCGGTGATGATTATCTGCTCTGCTCTAAAAGATTCCCGTCTTCTCCCGCACACGTTGTCTGGGGTTTCAGATGCTTGCTTTTGATTGGGATCTACTGCTCTCTGTTGGGAAATAAATCTCGTGCGTTTTCTGCCAGGCACCGGAGAAGCTTCAACATGAAAATTTCTAGATTGATTTGGGAAAGGCTCCAAGCCTCTCTCTTTTTTTTTTCCATCTTTGGGTCCATCGGTGAAGCGCGTTCTCCAAAGCCTTGCTGATTTGTCTGGGCAGCTTCCCAGCCACGCTGGGCGCCGTTTACCCACATGCGATTGCTGTGGGGCTGGAGAAGGGCTTCAAGGCGAGATGGCACATTTGGGAGAGGGGGGAAAAAAAGGGAAGGCCGGTTTGCTTAGAGGTAAGAGAGAGTCCCCCAGGGTTCTCCCCTCTTTGGACCAGGGGAGGGTTGGCATTGTTGGGTAGGGAACAGAGGAGCAAGGATGCCCAAGGTGCATCCAGCCTGGTGCCTTAATGGATAAGAGCTGAGAATCTCAGCGCTCCAGTTAACCCTGGTACTGTCTCTAACCATGGAGGCTCCAATGCCCAGCCCTGGCTCACTTCTTAGGAGAGGGAGCTTCAGCCTGGGGGATCTGTGGGCCGCCAGGCTGGCGCCTCTGGCCCCTAGGCCAGGGGTTGCCAACCTTTTGGACCTCAGGGACCACCGAACTCATAATTTTAAATCCCGTGGACTAGAGAACCTGGAAAAATCCCCCCAAAAGTCTGCAGGAAAATTCTCCACCCCGTTTTCCTACCGATTGATCATTCTTTATTGGGGATCACATGATACCATCTCCAGCTCCGTTCTCAGGAGGAGAGAGAGAGGGAGAGACTTTTGGCTTCGGGCAAGGAAAGCAGCAGAAGCAGCAGAATTATTTCTTTCTCTCCCCCCAAACTCCGCCAGAAATGAGTCTTTGTAAGACTTGTCACACCAGCGCAGCCTCTTGGAGCAAGAGGCCTTGCAGGGTCCAAAAGACTCATTTCTGGCGGAGTTTGGGGAAGAGAAAGAAAGACTTTTGCTGCTTTCCTTGCGTGCAGCCAAAAGCAGAAGAAGAAAGAAGCGAAAAGAAGCAGCCCGGTGGCCAGGCCAGGCACGTGGGGTGAGTGGGGCAAGTTCCCCACCTCCGCCCTTTCCCCACTTCCCTCAGTACCTTGTGTTGTTTGCAGTACAAGCGACGCAAGCCTTGTGTTCCCGCGGGCCATCTGGATGGCACAGCCTTGTGTTCCTGCGCAGCCTGGATTAATTGCTTTGGCAGGGGCATTTCTCTGAGGACCACCAAAATTTTCTCGCGGACCACCAGTGATCCCCGGCCCACTGGTTGGCGACCACTGCCCTCGGCCAGCCTTTCCTGCTGGTGAGAAACCTTCACCGTCAGGGGGCCGGGATGTGGGGCGTGCGTAAGAGGGTCAGGGACTTCATCTCAGCCATTAAAGGGGTCGGGTCAGAACAAGGGGAGGTGGGCTCTCTGAGGCTGGTGGCCAGGAGTGCTGATGCAGAGCAAAGCCCCTCCCTCCCTCCCCTTAACCACATCCTTCTCCCGCCAGGCAGGGCCGGTGTATAATTTTCTAAGGCATCTGTAGCCATGGTGATAAGGAAGGTATAATTACCTCCACTGGGAAAGGCAGGTAGATAACGGGAAATATTTTGGCCTTCCTCTGGTGAACAATAACATGGAGCTGGAGGGGTGGGGGTGGCGTTTGCAGCATCTCCCGTGCCGTTTTGATTTATCCTCTGACCAAACTGAGGGCACCTGCCAGGATTCCCCTCTCTGTCCTGGGATCCTTGAATGTGTGGGGGGGGGGCTTGGCAGGGCATACATGGGCACCCTTTTGAGGCAGGTGTGCCAGGCGATGCCCTCTGCCATGATTCTGGGGTGGGCATGCCTTGGAGAGAGGGTCCTTTTGGGCAGCCCCCGGTTTGTGTCCTCTGCCCTCGACTCCAAGCTACGAGGGGCTTGGGGCTGGCAGCCTTCCCTCTTCCTGGCACACCCAACTGTGCCACCGCCCTGATGCCTTGCTGGCTGCAGACCAGGTGAGGCAGCCGCACAGCATGCCAGGACAAGTGGGGGGTGGATCGGTGGGCCCTCCACCTCCAGCCAGCGGCTTTGAGCAAGGGAAGGGGTGACTTTGCTGGGGACAAAAGTGTGCCCGTCTCTCAGGCCAAAAACCAGCCAGGCACCAGGCAGTGCCCAGACTGGACACAGGAGGCTTTCCTTGATCAGGGCAGATGCCAGAAGCCTCACCCATCCTCTCGCTTCTCTTTCCCCTTCTGAACTTTGGAGGGGGGGGCGGTCATTTCAGGGACTCCGCTTGGTCCTCCAGACATTTAGGGGCTGGGGAGCGGCCTGCCTTTCCTCAGCCTCCTGGCCAACAGAGATGCCAGGCTCTGTCTCATCCGGAGGCACAGAAGGGTTGCGGCTGCACGGGGAACTGTGTGATTCAACAGGCGAGACCCATTTCCAGCCCCGGATCGAGTTCTTGACCTGGAACAAACTGGCTTTTCTCGGTTGTCCAGAACAGGGCTGTGGATGATGGTGTTGATGGTGATGATTGATCAAGTTTCTAGGCCGCCTGACTCTTGGGCACCGTGGCCGGGTTTGCAAATGATTTTTTTTTTTTTAGAACGGGAGAGGGAGGGAAACTTGAGTAGACATAGCAGAAAAAACAGGGTGGAAAAGAAACAAATTTTGGGTTAAATGGAGGGTCCGGGCGCCAGGGATGGAGGGCTCCGGACTGAAAGCTGCCCAAGATTTTTGGTGCATGGACAAAACGCTTCAGAGCCTCCCCCCAAAACGCAGCCAAGGATTATAGTCCAGGTTGCACCTTCAGGGTTGGGAGAAGGATGCCAGCTGCAAAAGAGGGGTGCAGAGTAGGAGGCAAGAGGGCTGCAAAGAGGACCCTGGACTCCCTTTGGAGGGGTCCCCACGATGGGCCAGACTTTCTGGGCGCTGCTGGGGGCAAAGAGTCCCAGGCGTCCTGCAGTGGGATGTTGGGGGAGACCCCTTCCCAGCCAGAGCCCCCGCCCCGTGCTGATGTGCCAGCCATTGCAACACGCTCGGCTTGCAGCGCTGCGATTCCTTTTTTTTTTTTTTCCTTCCCCCTTCCTTGCGAGCGGGTGGTTGCCAAGGCAACCAAGGCTTCGGGAGTCTCGCGCCGACGTCGCACCGCCGCCCGGCTCACTCGCCTGCCGGATGCTGGGCGGCTCTCTGCACCGGGCGCCGCCGCCGCCTCCTCCTCCTCCTCCCCCGTCCCGCCCGGTAACGCCCGTCTGCCTCTCCCCGCAGGGCTTCCTCAGCCGGCAGCTGAAGGGCTCCATCAAGCGCACCAAGAGCCAGTCCAAGCTCGACCGGCACAGCAGCTTCCGCCACGTCCTCCCGGGCTTCAGGAACGCCGCGGACCATGAGAGGTGAGAGCCCGGCCGGAGGGGAGGGGAGGGCGGCGCCGGAGGGGAGGGGAAGGGGTTCGCCCTCGGGAGGGGGCGGGGAAGAGCGGAGCGAGCGACTGCGGGTCTTTTGCATGGAGGGGGCGGCGGAGACACCCCACCCCCGCCCCGCTTGCAGCCAGTGGCCAGAAGCGCAATGGTGCAGGGAATCAGGGCGCGCACGCCTTCGCCGTCCTGGCCGGCGAGGAGGAGGAGGAGGAGGCTGCTTCCCTCTCGGCGTGATTCGGGGCTTTGGGGGCGCCCTGTCCGCGCCCAGAAGGACGGGGACTCTCCCTTGCCCGAGAAGGGCGTTTGGTGGCTTCCTGGATTTTGGAGAGTCGGGGGTAGGGTGGGTGGGGAAGAGGCTATTTCTCCGGTGCCAATGGAGCCTCCACCCTCCCCACACCGCAACTGAGCGGGGGGTTGGGGCGCAGGAGACCCGCCGAGCAGGGGGGGGGGCGGGCTCGGGGCAGGCTGGAGCCGTGTGGAGCAGAGGCGCGTGGCCGTGGATTCTTCCGTGGCGATGCGAGGGGCCACACCCCTCCCTCCCAAGTCTGAAGGAAATCTCGACTGGCGTTTTTGGTGCGCGCTCCGGTTGGTAACGGGTGACCTAATTTCCGAATGTCGGTGAAAATGAGGAGGGGGGCAACCCAAGCCCTGTGGCTACGGTGCAGAAATGCAGAGGATGAGGAGTGGGCTGCAGACCCCCTCCGCCTTCCCCACTGCAGTGATCGCCTTCCAGCTGGGGACACATCTGCCCAGCCCCTTCTTCCTTTCCTCTCGAGGCTGGGCTGAGCTGGGCATTTTTTTCCACCTGTGGGGGCACATCCTACAAGGTGGCACAGGGTTAAAAAAGAAAAAAAGAACTGTGCCTGCTTTTGCGAGTTGAGCCCCCACCCCCAGCCACTGTGGCCTCCTGCCTCCCCCTCCAGAGACCGAGGGTGACCCAGCCGGCAGGGTGCTCTTAAACCAGCATCTAGGCAGTGACTGTGCGCAAACCGAGATCTCTTGGCCCCGCGTTGGGATGGTGAAGCAGAAGCAGCTGCTGTGGGGTCGCAAACCAGAAGGCCTGTAGGGACGGTGATGGCAAGGGGGGAGGGCGGGGAGGGGGGGGGTTTCCTTGGGGTGACACAATCCCCTCATTGTATTCCATCTTTCTTTAAAAGGAGGGGAGGATTTGGACAGGAGGCGAGGCTAACGTTGGATACCTGAAGGTGCCCAAACTGGCCCATTCAGTTTCTTGGCGGTTCTGCCTGGGGGGAGGGTTTGGTTTTTGTGGCCCTGGTCTTTCTCCCCCTCCCCTCTTTACTTCCTGTTTACCGTCCAGCCAGCAGTGATGGCCTGTTTGCCTGGACCACGCCCCTGACGGATAGCTCCTTTCATCCTTTGCAATTGGGGTAGGCGAGGCAGATGCCTTCTTCTTCAGATGGGAAGTCTCCCTTCCCTCCCCTCTCCATTGCTTCCCCCCCCCCCATCTTGGCCACCTTCTTCTTTTGCCCCCTCCCCATCCTTTTTCCAAGGCTGCTGGCAGACTCCATCTTGCTGAGGGGGGGAGGCTTCAGCAACTCCAAAAGAGGTCATCTGGATCGCCCTCGAACGCCCCAGGCATCAATGTCATTTTGTAACTGGGGTGTGTGTGTGGGGGGAGGTACGCAAGTTGGGGCAGGGGGTTACAGGTGTTGCAAAGAGAATCAGAAGGTCTGAAGCCAGCTGGGTTTCGTGGGTTTGTTTGTTGAACTTGACAATATATGTGTTGGTGTGGCCTCCTTTTCAACTCAAAGCCTCCCAGATGGATTATCAGGCTTGGTGAGCAGACCTTGGGGGTCCAGTCATTCTCTATCCTCTAGGCAAGCGGAGGGGGGTGGATTGTAGCTCAGCCTGGGGGCTGTTTGTAGGTCTCATGCTTGGCTTCTTTGAGGTGTGTGTGTGTGTGTGTGTGAGACTGGGCAGCCTGTTAGGTTTTTGTAGCAGTTGGAGGGGGATGCTTGGCCAGCCAGCCCCCTTCCCAGTCAATCCATGGGGGCTCTTGCAGGGCTCATGAAGGGTGAGCAGAGGGGTCTTTAACCAAAGCTGCTTGTTAACAAGCCCCCCCTGTGGGTCACTTTGGCCATGGACGGCTGGCGCTGAGTCCTTATCCCAGGCATCTGACAGCTGTTCGGCTTCTTGGCATCAGCTGTGGACCAAGGTCCCTGGGAAGGAACGGGGGTCTTAATTGGGAGTTTTTGCAAGAGAGATGCTTTTACCCACCCACCCACCCACCCATAGAACCCAGAGTGAGCTCAGATCCTCCCCTCCCCATAAGTCCATTCATTCCTGCCACCTTTTCCTTCAAAAGGATTGTGCCAGAGTGACATATTTGGGGGAAGGTGCCATTCAAAAATAGGGAAGAGATCAGGAGCCGATCCAGATTTATCTCCTTGGGGAATTGAATGGCTCACATTGCTTTCAGTGTGCTAACCAGTCAGGTAAACTGTCACAGCCTAGGGAAGCTCCTCACAGTTCCTCGTGGCCTCTGGAGCCTCTATTTTGAAAGCTGTCCTTTTGGTTTATCTCCCCAGAAGGGAAATGACCGTTCACAGATCATAGAGGCCAAGGGGCAGGGGGTTTGGCTAGAGAGGCCCAGTGGCCACTCAGGGCTAAAGGAAGCCTGGGTCACCGAGGCACAACCTGCCAGCAGGGCGGTCAAAACAAAAGCAAAAAAAAATGATGGAAGGCTACTGAAATCAGGACCTTGGAGAACTCCCCCAAGATGGTGCATGGGGCCCCAGCTAGATGCCTCTGTTGGCTTGGCACCATCCTGCCATGGCTGACCCTGCCCCAAGGAGCCATTGGCTCTTCTGCAGCACTCAGGAAACTGGGGGTGTCCCAGGAGGTTGAAATCCAGATCCCACTTGTTGGTTTTAATGGTGGAAGACCGGTGTTTTCAGCCTTCATCCTCTAGATCTGGGCTCTTCAAACTTGACAGCTTTAAGACTTGTGGACTTCAACTAACAGAATTCCTCCTCCGGTCAGGTTAGCTCAGGGATTCTGGGAGTTGGAGTCCACAAGTCTTAAACTTGCCAAGTTTGAAGACCCTTGGCGTAGGGAGGAGAGGAGAGCAAAGGAAAACAATAAGCTGGATCTCAAGGAAAAGCAGATGTGGATGTAGCTCAGGAATTCTGGGAGTTAAGTCCACAAGTCTTAAAACTTGCCAAGTTTGAAGACCCTTGTGATGGATGAATGGATGGATGGATGGATGGATGGATGGATGGATGGATGGATAGATAGATAGATAGATAGATAGATAGATAGATAGATAGATAGATAGATAGATAGATAGATAATATATGGGTTGGATGGATGGATGGATGGATGGATGGATGGATGGATTTATTTTATTTATTTGATTTGCCAATTGTTTACAAGATAATAAGTATAAGTGTATACATAGTTGTGAATACATGAAATGGGTACATATAAGAAAAATAAAAGAAGAATAAGAGAAACAATAGGACAGGGACGGTAGGCACATTGGTGCGCTTTATGCACGCCCCTACAGACCTCTTAGGAAAGGGGTGAGGTCAATAGTAGACCGTCTAAGGTTAAAGTTTTTGGGGTTTGGGGAAGATGGATGGATGGATGGACGGATGGATGGGGAGATGATAGACAGACAGACGATAGACCAGGGGGTCTTCAAACATGACCGCTTTAAGACTTGTGGACTTCAACTCCCAGAATTCCTCCTCCAGTCATGTTAGCTCAGGAATTCTGGGAGTTGAAGTCCACAAGTCTTAAGGTGGCCAACTTTGAAGACCCTTGTGATAGATGCTTTGAGGCTGCCCCCCAATAATTGTGATACTTGGAAGGCACCAGGTGGGGGAGTTGATAGAGCATCTCTCTTCTTGGACCCCCACTTGCCAGGAGGGGGCTCCCGCCTTTCCCGGACCCTCTCTAAATTAAGGGCAGTTGCCTTCACGGCCATTGAGGCCTCTGGATTCGGCCCCCCTCTTCTTTCCCTGGCCTTTATTTGCCTTCGATATTTGCTCCAGTTCCTCGGCTCAAGGTCCCAGAGGGGCTTCTCTGAACCTGACAAAAATCATTCCCTGATGACCATTGGAGGCAAAAAGACGGATAATCCACAGCAGTCAATGGAGCAAGAAAATGAGTTTGGTTTTTTTTGGCTGAGGCCAGAAGAAACGCTTATAAGCCATGTTTTTTTTAAAAAAATCGTGTTTAGCCAATCCATCAGGCTGGGGAGAATGGGACTGCGGAGGCCACAATCCCTTCCCTGCCCCTGTGGCCTCCCAAAGGATCGAGTGTTAAAATGGCAGGCTGCTTGGGTCACAGGTCTCTCACCTCCTCGGTGCTGTTCAAAAGGACCAGGGTCCCGCTGCTTCTGTTGTGCGATTCGCTTTGCGTTATGTGCTTGCAAATTGTCTTTCAGTCCTGCCCAGCACACTTTGTGCAGCTTGCAGAATTATGCACAGCAACAATGGAAGACACCAATCAATGAAGAAACAGCACAAGGAGGACCAGTGTGCAAAGGCCTCTCTCACAGAATGCTAGTGAGACTAGATAGATAGATAGATAGATAGATAGATAGATAGATAGATAGATAGATAGATAGATAGATAGATAGATAGATAGATAGACAGACAGACAGACAGACAGACAGACAGACAGACAGACATTTTTAAAATAGAGCTGTAAACATTTTGTCATAACTTCCTGGGAGAAAGACCAAACCTCTTTTCTTTTCCTGCTTCCTTTGATGCAAGGGTGTGTGTCTGTGTAACTTAGCCAAGTGCTTTAAATTAAAATATTGATCTCTTCCAGGGAAGCTTGGACTCTGCGTATGTTCTGAGATTTAATTTGAAAGGAAAAGATCCTTATTTATTAGGAAACTCTGCCATTTTCCTCTTCCCTCCCCTGCGCCCCCCTGCCAGTTCCCCCAAAAAAAGCTTTCCCTTTCTTTACAGAAGGTCTCGGGGTGGGTCCTGTTGCCAGGGCCAAACGTGTCTTGGAAGGGGAAAGGCTGGGAGTTAATCAAAAGCAGGCCGTGATGCCCCCCCCAAGGCCCTAAACGTCCCCCTTCTCAAGCCAATGGTGGTTTGTAACAGCCCGGGAGGAAAGGCAAGTGTGGTCTCCTTCTCTCCTCCTGCCTTTTTGTTGGTGAGGGAAGGCAGGCTGTGGACGGAAAGGGGAGGAAGTTTGCACAGATCCATCCGATTCACACACATTTGCCTGCAGGGACCATCCCTGGCAGAGGGTCCAGGAAGAAGGGCTGGCGGAGAGGAAGGGACTCTCATCCATCCCTGGTCTCCTCCCCTTCTCTCCCTGAGAAAGGGGCCTGGCTGAGTTTCTGCAGGGCAGCTGTGAGCATATACGAACTCCCAGCCTGGCAAGAAAGCCTCACGCAGCACATTTCGCCCTCGCATGGCTCTCGAAAGCCTCCTGGGTGGAGTTGAGGGGGTCCCTTCTGTTCTGGGGCGCCAGCGCCGCCCCACGGAGGAGCAGAAACCAGGGTTGAGGTCCTGCTGGAAGGGGAGAGAGAGCAGCAACCAGCATGCAGGATGTTCCTCCATCCCCCCCATTATCTGAAGCGCACCAGCTTCCTGCAGCTTCCTCGCCCAGGGCCACGGGTGGGAACGGGGTAGTGGTGGCTGCAGTGGCGTGTTCCAGAGGGGAACAGGGATCAGAGGAGTCAACGGCCTCTGGGAGGCTCCTTTGCTCTGTGTGGGGGCTGTGCTTTCGTTCACCTTGCGGGGTGTCTGCAAACCCGCTGCCTTAATGGGATTTACTGGTGCGAAGCTTCTCCAACCAGAGAGTTAATTACTGGTCTGGAATTAATGACAATTGGCAAGGTGAGGAGAGGAGAGCTCCTTTTCCCACCAGGAAGGACTGGCAGGTACTTTATGCTGGATTGAAATAAAATCCACACACACACACACACACACACACACACACACACACCCCACAGCCTTACAACGACATCTGTCAATCGTTTCCAAACCTTGCTAAGTGCCTGAATCCAGGGGAGTGCGACACAGGGATTCTCTCCCCTCCCTCCTCCTCCTCCTCCTCCTCTTTCCCTTTCTCTTCCCCTCTGCGGTGGCCAATGTCCCTTTTGTGTCCCCTCTTGGACCGCTTCGCAGCACAGAAGTGAGGACTTATGGGAACGCAGATGTCCCTATTGTCGGCTCAGTTGGAGGCAGTTTTTAACAAGCCCTCCCTGCCTTTCTGGCGATTCACAGCCACCCTCTGCTCGTGTGGCTCAATGTGCCAAGGAAGGGAAGCAGGGCCGGCCAGGCTGGCGGGGCCTCATCGGTGAGCGCCGGCAGGCTCTGCCTTTGCCGGAATAAAGCTTGGCCGTCTGGAGGGAGGCCTGGTGAAGCCCTGGCACTTTGACCCCCTTGCCGGAGAAGGCCAATCGGCTCAGGGTAAAGAAGTCACTGACGAAGTTTCAGCAGGAAAAACGAAGCTCCGGTCCGTTGGGTCCGAAGGCAGCCGGGGTTGGGCTTAGGGTCGAGATGGCACAGGATGATGAGGAAGTCAGGAGTGAAAAAGAGGCCTTGTTTGACCCAGGAACTGGTGGGGTTGTGGGGTCCCTGGAGGCTCAGTTTTGCACCTCACCTTACCCAGGTTAAGATAGGATGCTTCGGTGCCCTCAATGCAAGGGGGAGCTAATCTTCCCCATGGACTATTGCAAATAACGTTGGTATTCTTGAGTGTCTGACTCCAGAAAGGGTCTCATCCTGTTCCCATTTCCCACCAGGGAAGATGAGGGCACTCCTCAACAGCTGTGCTGTCCCCCCACTCCCAAGCGCACCCCAACAGGCCCCCGAAGCCAGAGCCAGCTACTCCTTTGCTGCGGGTCCCTCCCTCCCTTGGCATCCCAGGGCAGCTGAGCTAATGGTGGTGGGGAGTGGATTGGAGTCCATTCTGGTTTATGCCCAGGCAGCCTGTTCACAAGACCTAGGAGGTCCTGCAAGGAAGGCCCAGCCCCTCCACTGCCTGCACTGTCCAAGGTCCTGAAGGTGACGGGGGGTTACGGACCACCCAGGAATGAGAGCCAAGGGGCAGTTAGCTTCCTGCCACTCTCTGGCTACTGGGCAGTGCCTGGCACGCCTTCTCTTCCCTTGCTGGTCTCCAGCAAATGGGCCATCTCCCCTCTTCTAAACTGCCTCCCCAGTTTAGCCAGGTCCCTGCAAGCCCTCACCTGGAGGGTGGGCAGGGAAGACAAGAGGCGCTGCCCCCGGACAGCCTGGGCAGGAACGTTGGGCTAATGGGATCTGTGCGCCTGGCAATTAGCGGCAGGATGGATGGTGGCCGTTACTGACCTTTCTCTGCGTGAGCCAGGACATTGTTTGGACGTCCTGCTTAATTATCAAAACGAAGCCCTTGTGTGCTTTGGAGGCTGAGGACGGCCCCTCCCTGTCCCTGGCGGTGATTTTATGAGACAAGGGAACGTCTCTTCTTTCGGCCAAGGGCAGAAGGCTCGGCCTACCCTGGACATTGGCAGGAGGCGCTTCGGTTTCCTGCTTCACTACCTGATGCCTGCGGTCCTAAGTTCTCCCTCTCAAAGCGGTGGGTCCTGATGCCACCTGTCCCTCTTGCCCTGTGATGACCCAGAGTGTGGCACAAAGACAACACAGTCAAATAAGCAAAAAAAAACCCTCTCCAACTTTGTCCCCAATGTCCAGGTTACCTTCGGCTGGAGGAGAAAAAACTCTCCCAGGAACAGCCTTTAAGTGGAGGAAATCCAGTCCGAAAACAAAGTACATACAAACTGTAAATAAAAATCCACACAAACCACGCTGCAGCAATTAACTAGACAGGGCAGGAGAAGGAATTGCAAACTTCAAAGGCCAACAAAACACACACAGTTGGGAAGACGCCAGGAACCCAGATAATCCTGAACGATACCAGAGATTTGTTGAGATTTGCTCTCAACAACTTTGCTGTGCGCAGCTTCCCTTTTTAAACACTGTATTTCCAGCTGCAGCTAATGAAGGGAATCAGGGCCCTTTCCTCCCCCGTAAGCCACGCAACTTACATTGCTCCCTTCTCCATTCCTCCCTGTGTGCCCTAGGATGAAGAGGGGGTGGGCCTGGGTCTTCCTCTGAATTCCCTCTCTCTTGCTCTATCTCTCCCCTGCTCTGCCCAGCTGGACTTTGCCCTTCCCCAGTTTCTTCCACAACCAACGGAGCCACACTCCAGCTGCTCAGCCTCCCCCTCCGAATCAGATTCCAGCAGAAGCATGACATGCCCCTTGTGGCTCCTGCCAAGGCCTTGCTCAGCTCTGCAACTCTTTTCAAGGGTTGCTTCAAAGAGCCAAGAGACTAGTCCTCACGTATGTGGAGTTCTCACCACCTGGAGCAAAGTTCGCATTTTTAAAGCAAGTACACCTGCATGGTCCTCCTTTAACGCCACTGATCCTGTTTTGGAAACAGACCCCAAATCAGTCAGAGAATCATTTCAGCCGCTTCTAAAAGATACGAGGAAGCTCATTTATCCAGCCCAGAGGCTGCCGTTCCTTCGTTTGTTCAGTCTTCTTCCTTGACCAAGTTGGTGTCTGGAGGCCGATATTTACGCTCGTTTATCACATCAGTGAGAACCAGAGGCTTTTGCTGTCTGGGGTTGGTCTCTCGAATCGTTTTTGTGCATTCTGGTTGCAAAATATTGGGCCGGTGCCAATGCATTACAAATGCATCCCTCCCCCCAGCTGCCTTAGCAGGCAAAAATTCTCCAATCCTCCTCTAATTTTCCTAAGATTAAAACATGAACCCAGCTAATTAGTTTTCTTTTGAAAAGCTGCCCCATGCAAAATAACTACACTGGGTTGTTTCCTAGCACAGTAAATTGATTGATAATCGGCCGTTAATTCTTTATAGCCTATAATTTGCAGATGCAAGGATGACAACAAAATGCATTGCACAAGTGCAGCAGGGATGTGTGTGTGTGTGTGTGTGTGTGTGACGTGTGTCCTGCTCATTTGGGTGTTGGGGGAGAAGGACAAAACAAAAGGAAGAGGGGGTGAGGTTGAGATAACAGACCTGAGCGGTGATCTGGGGGGATGGAGGTTACAAGTTGTTTGTCTGCTCCACCCCAAACGGTCTCCGAAGTTTTATTTTGCTGGACAAAAAGGATGATGCTCAGCTGACGAGGAGGGGGAGAAGGTCTTTTGTTGGCCCCTTCCTCTTTCAAAGGCCCAGCTGCTACTCCAGAGCGGCTCTCTTGTGCAAACCTCAGCCAGACTCCTGCCAGCTGACCATCGCCTCCAGATTCAAGCCAGTCTCCTTCAGGGAAGCACCTTCTCTCTTTCGCTCCTCCATGGCCAGGAACCACCCCTGCCCCAGAGGCTCCAGCTGTAGCTGCAAGCAGGGCAGTCAGGCCAGGTTCCCAAAAGTTTTAGCAAAAGTTGATTTCTCGGATCCTGTTTTGAAGGCGGCTGCTTGTCCCCCTGCTTCCTTGAGGGGGTTTGGAATCATAGAATCCCAGAAGAATGGAGTTATTGAAGGGACCTTGGAATGAGCTTGTGTGTCACAGGTTTGCCCTGAAGGGGGATTTTTCACTTGCCCAGAGATTGGGGCGGGGGCTGCTTTAAACCACAAATGAGGTTGTGGGCAAAGAGGAGCCCCTTTCTGCAGCCGAGGTCTTGGGGTGTTGGAAGTCGCCGAGCCACGAAGGCTCCTCCTCTCCAAACTGGCTCACCTGGGCTTGTTCCTCCCACCCCCGCCAAGTCACTGGCTCACATCGTGAACCCTAAATTACCACCAGTTTTTAAGATGCAATCATCCAGGAAATTTAATGTATCCTCTCTAGCCCAACAGGGGTGCAATTTTGAGTCCGTTCTTGCAATAACACTTTGCACACGCGCTTCCAAAGCAGCCGGCTGCGAAGGCTGAGAAATGTGCCTTCGGATAATTCTACTGGGGAAGGTGTTGGAAGGGGGGAAGGACAAATTAGAGAGTGAGATCATAATTGGAGATGAAAAGGAACGGGAAAAGTCTTGGAAAAGGAAGGAGAGGGCCTTCTCTGCGTGGGGATGTGAAACTGGACACTGCCCCCATCCGGGCCCCTTCCTCTCCCCACAGCTTTGCCCTCACTCTGGTCTGGAAGCCGGTTGCAATAGAGGCCACCTGCTCAGATAACAGATAATCAGAGTTGGAAGGGATCTTGTAGGTCATCTAGTCCAACCCCTCGCCCAAGCGGGAGACCCTACACCATTTCTGACAAATGGCAGTCCAGTCTCTTCTTGAAAGCCTCAAGTGATGGCGCTCCCATAACTTCCGAGGGCAACTTCTGTTCCATGGGCTGATTGTTCTCACTGTCAGAAAGTTTCTACTTATTTCCAGGTTGAATCTCTCCTTTTATCAGTTTCCATCCATTATTCCTTGTCTGGCCTTCGGGGGGCCTTGGAGAAAAGCCTGACCCCCTCCTCCTCTCTGGGGCAGCCCCTCAAATATTGGAAGACTGCTATCCTGTCTCCCCTGGTCCTTCTCTTCCCTAGACTAGAAATGCCCAGTTCCTGCAACCGTTCTTCATACGCCTTAGTCTCCAGTCCCCTAATCATCCTGGTTGCTCTTCTCTGCACTTTTTCTAGAGTCTCAACCTCTTTTTTATAATGTGGTGACCAAAACTGAATGCAGTACTCTAGGTGTGGCCTTACTAAGGCTTTATAGAGTGGTATTGGTACCTCCCTTGATTGTGATTGTATCCCTCTGTTAATGCCACTTAGGATTGCATTAGCTTTTTTGGTTGCTGCTGCACACGGCTGGCTCATATTTATCTGGCTCAGTGGCACTGGAGCCCCAATGTGGGTGCCACAGCTGCGTGGCCAGCTCCAGAGGCCCTACAAGTGGGAGTTGAGAAGGTTGAAGTAAAAGAAGCCAGCCCTCTCTTAACAAGTAGCCCTCGTTTCCTTACCTTCTAGTGACCTGCAAACCCAAGAATTTCGATTCCTGGGCTGAACGCCAGTTGGTGGCTGGCTCTTTTTGCGCTGCAGCCAAAACGGGCGCATTGCCCAACCTTGCAGAAAGGTACAAAACACCTCCCCTCCCTCAAGGCCTTTCACTCCCCCTGATAATTACTTTCAGATCCCAGCAGATGTTCTGGGTTAACAAGTATCTGTATTTTCGGAAAGCAAAGTCAAAGGCGTTCATTAAAAAAACGAGAAAAAAAAACCCCCTGTTTTAAGCCAACTCTTGTTGACCTTGGATAATAATTGAGTTTCTTTTTTTCCCTCCTCCTCCTTTTTCAAGAGGGAGGCTTAAAGCCCTAAAGTTCCTCTCTTTTTTTTAATTTTTGTGCTTGAAAGAGGAGAGGCAGAGACCTTTCGTGGCCTCAGAGCTTCAGAGGTGGCTTTTAAGACTCCCACGGAAGGGAGATATTCAAATTTCTGTCTGGAGAAGTCGCCTCTTCTCCGTGACTTCAGAGTTCCTGATGCCGTGTCCAGGAGGCATCGCTGTGCTTGAAAAGCTCTCGCTGGACCTGAGTGGAGGACGTGAGTTGGAGGCTAAGTAGCTGTAGAGGTGAAAGCGTCAACCTGCTTTGGTTTGAAGGCTGGGCAGGCTCCCCATTGGCTGCCCAACTTTGCAGCAAGGAGGACCAATTGGGAGGGTCCCCAGCTTGGAAAACCTGGCGCCATTCAGACATTTAGGGCTAAGAGGGGCTGGAAATGATGGGGGTTGAACCCCCGCCCCCCCAAATGCTAGAGTCATGGGAGGAAGACACGTTTTGGAGAAGGCACCTCAGCAGGACTGTATGCATTCGTCTTGTGTGGGGGTCTTTCTTCATTTGTATTGGAAGCACCTACAAATTAGAGACACCTCAAACGATCCGTCTGTTAAAATGCTGAAGTTTGCAGATGATACAACAGTGATTGGTGTCATTCGAGACAACGACGAACCCGCCTACAGACAGGAAGTTGTACAACTTGCCTCGTGGTGTGACCGGAACAATCTGGAACTGAACACACTGAAAGCCGTAGAAATGGTGGTAGACTTTAGGAGAAACCCTCCCATATGACCACCTCTTGCAATACTAGACAACACAGTATCAACCTTCAAATTTCTAGGTTCTATCACATCACAAGACCTAAAATGGACACCTAACCTCAAAAACGTCATCAAAAAAGCACAACAAAGAATGTTCTTTCAGCGCCAACTCAGGAAACTCAAACTGCCCAAAAGGAGTTGCTGATCCAGTTCTACAGAGGAATGATTGAGTCTGTCATCTGCACCTCTGTAACTATCTGGTTTGGTTCTGCAACCCAACAGGGCAGACACAGACTTCAGAGAGTAGAAAAAACAATGGCTACCAACCTGCCTTCCATGGAGGGCCTGTATCCTGCACAAGTCAAAAAGAAGTCTGTGAAAATATCTACGGACCCCTCACATCTTGGACATAAACTGTTTCAACTTCTACCCTCAAAACAACGCTATAGGGCACTGCACATCAGAACAACTAGACAGAAGGACAGTTTTTTCCCAAACACTATCACTCTGCTAAACAAATCATTCCCTCAACACTGTCCAACTATTTACAAAGTCTGCACTACTATTATTATTAACATTGTCATCACTCCTTATCACCCATCCCCTCCCACTTGTAGCTTGTATCCTTACAATCTATATTGACTGTTTCCTAGTATGATTCAATTGCTTATTTGTACCCTATGATTATTATTAAGTGTTGCGCCTGATGAGTCTCGACTCTTGACAAATGTCTCTTTTCTTTTATGTACACTGAGAGCATTTGCACCAAGACAAATTCCTCGTGTGTCCAATCACGCTTGGCCAATAAAGAATTTCGATTCTATTCTATATAACATCCAACCCTGAGCAAAACAGATCATAGAAATATAGCGAAAAAGGAATGTGGAATAAATAGGTTATCCCGGGACACGTATACAGGCGCCTCCGTTCGTGAGGATCAAAAGTAGACATCCACCCAATTTTCTTCAGAGTGCCTTTTGACCTCCCTGCCTCGGGTGTGCAGTCTTATTTAGCGGGGTCCACCCAGGCCAACGTGGCTCTGGGCCAGGTGGCAAGCAGAGGTGTGATTGCACCCAGCTGCCCCCGGGGCTCTTTCGCCGCTTTCCATAGTTCCAGGGTGGTCTGTGGCGGATGAGAGGCCACCCAGGGAGCCCATTCTCCAGTGGTGCCGAGTTGCGCACACAGGTGTGGCAAGAGAAAGAGAAAAGGCAGACCCCAAAGCAGGAGTCAGACGTGGACTTGTGGGCAAGGGAAGGTCTCCGCCTGCTTCTCTCCCAAATTAATTACGGCTGGCGATGAGGGGAATCATTTAATCTCGGTAACTCGATTGCCCCCCAGGGATGGCTTGTTGTGCTCGCTGCTCTATCGCCGCACGGCTCTGCGGCTCCCCAGAGGAGAGCAGGAGTGGCTGGTTAGGATTGAGGGGGGTGTCTCATCCTGAAAGAGCAGGGTTCTGCTTTCCTCCTTGGGCACGTCTGACAGAGCCTCCATGGGCACTGCGCTCGCCCTGCCCATGGCCTTCCCTGTGGGGGTGTCTTGCCTGGCACAGCTTTCTTCTGGGGTGGCCCAGGAACCTTGCACTCAAAACACCCTCCCTCCACCTCACCAACCCCCCAGAGCAGCCCTCCGATCACAGCACAGCAGCAGAGCCTGCCTTAAGCCGGCTGCCTTTATGGGAGGGGTGGTGTTGTGCCGTTGGCTGCGTCTACGCAGGGTGATGCAATAAACGGGGAGAATAAACAAGCACCTCAGAGACAGGAAAGAGCCAGCAGCCACCCAAGGAGACCCTTCCGGTTGGCCAGAGGCTCTCCTCCCCCTCCATGTAGCCAGGGGCGGAATTCAAATTTCTTAACAACCGGTTGTTGTGTGGGCATGGCCCGATTTGTGGGTGTGGCTTGGTGGTCATGTGACTGTCTGGGTGTGGCTTGTATGTCAATATTGTAAATGTGTATGTAAATATTGAATTTTTTTTCATTTAAAAAAAAGAGCAACTTTTACCCCAAATGAGGCAAAGCAGGCAGGCAGATTTGCTTGCAGAATCACAGCTTCACTCAGAGATCTACCTTTCTGCCATCTGCTGCCTGAGTCTGCACTGAAAAAAATAGAAGCTTCGATCTTAAGGAAGGTTCAGCTCTG
Organism: Notechis scutatus; assembly: GCF_049901735.1. NCBI lineage: Eukaryota > Metazoa > Chordata > Lepidosauria > Squamata > Elapidae > Notechis > Notechis scutatus. Next base: position 6,791,814 of record NC_142023.1, read on the forward strand.
CTCTCAGGCCACTTCTCCCTCCCCAACCCCCTGAATACCACCACCCCCCGACTGGGCCTCAGGGAAGCCTCCTGGGTGGGGCGGGTGGGGATGGGAGGAGCCAGCCAGGGGTGCGATTTGCCGGTTCTCTGAACTGCGCAGAATCGTAACAACCGGTTCTATAGAACTGGTCCGAACTGGTAGAATCCCACCCCTGCATGTAGCCTCCTCCATAAGCATGCCAGGTCCACTTTGGGAGCAAAATGGAGTTGACCCTGTGGCATGGGGGGGGGCGGTATGCCTGCCCAGGTAGCCCAGCCAAGCCCCTTGGCAACCATCCCTTCCGGCCATCCGCACCCAAGAGCCAGGCTCTCTCCTGCCTCTGTCCAGAGGAAACCCAAAGCAAGCATAAATAATTTCCACCCCACCTTGGTTTTAATCCTACCAACAATCTGCCGCGCAGCTTCAAAAGCAGCTTGCCCTGGTCACAAAACACTCGAAACCAAATCCGGTGAGCTATATTTGCAGAATATCCGGACTCTGCTGAGCTTTCAGTTTTTTTGTGTGTTTTGGTGTGTGTGTGTGTGTGATGCAAACCCAGCAAAGGGATTAATGCAGAATGAGAAACATTCATTTTTAAGGTTGGATGTACCCAACTATTTGCGCTCTGGAATCTGTAACCTTTGGATTCTTAGCATGTCGTGGGAAGCCTGCCATTGTGGCTTATTTCTAGGATTGGGGCTAAGCAGAGATACTTGGTTTAGGAAGTGGGCCTGAAAGCTGCCCCTGTGCTGCACCCCAGGAACGATGTGGGGCCCTTGCAGAGCAGGGCAGGTGGAAGGAAAGCAAATTGTGCTTGGGCTGTTTTTTGGCTTGCCGGAGAAGCCGTCCGTTTTAGCGAGTCGACAAAGCGAAGCGAAGATGCCTCCCAGCCAGGAGTTGTGGGAGAGATAACGTGCTGACCTGGCTCTCAGGGAGATTTATCCTCCTGAGTGGGAGCAGGTCTGCTGCCTCTCCCAGGTAGGCAGAGCCCTGGGGAAGCCCAGAAAGAACACATCTGTGCCAGAGGCTGGAGGGGCACCTGAGTGTATGCACAGCTGGCTGAGCGCTGTTCTCCCAGCGCTCAAGATACACAGGCCCTCTAAATCCCCAGTCAGTGTGATCTTTCGTGTGTGTGTGTGTGTGTGTGTGTGTAGGAACGGAGGGGTCATTACAAGGCTGGGAAAAACAGTACAGAATGTGGGGGTGGTGGTCATTCTTGGCTCAACACTCAAAACTTTTTGCAACATTTAGAAATGGCCACGATCGGGTACGTCGCGCCAAAAAAACGAGCTGAAATGACATTTGCAAGGAAGAACGTGCATGCCCTTCAAACAAGCAGAGATTGTGCCACATCCGTGCACCAAAAGTGACACGCGGCGGGTTCCTGGGTGAAGAAGACACGGCGCCGGATCCCCCGGGCTGGATTGCTCGATCCGCCGTCGGTCCCGTCTGAAATCTCCCGGTCCTTTCCTTTCCAAGCAGGTCCGTTCTCTTTGAGCGGGCCTCCTTGCCCTGGAGAGCTTTCGGGAGGAAATGGCACCTCGGGGGCTGTCTCCAGGCCGCTCAGCCATATTTAGCCTGGGCCAGTGCCCACATCACACTGACCGCAAGACGGGCTCTATCATTTTCATCGGAGGAAAATCACATCCTGGCCTCTTCCTTGAGCTGAAAAGGCAGCAGGGGTTGCCGCTTGTCTGGATCAAAGTTCCCTCTGGCACAGAGGCTCTTCCAGGAAGGACGCTGAGCTTCCTTCGATGCGCTGAAGGGGCTAAAAGCAGAGCTCTGGACCCTCCCCAGGGATTTCGTTGTGAGGACCGGGGTGTGTGTGTGTGTGTGTCTCCTGCACTCAAATGGCTTCTCTCAGGGGGGGTCGAGAGATCACCTTGCTTTCCCCAGCAAGAATCCATTTGGGACCCCAATCCACTTGCAGCGATTCCGCATCTCTGCCCTATGCCGAAGCGAGCTCTCCATTGGCTGCTGCAGGAACCGGCCCTCGGCGGAAGATTGCCTGACATCAGCATTAAATCTGCTCCATTAACTTTTAATTTGCAGGCATGCTTTTAATAACAATAATAAAAAATAAAAAATGCGGAAGCTCCGGGGCTTTAGAATTCAAACAGAAAAGCACCTGATGCAGTGAAAAAAACAAAAAAACAAAACCCAGACTTAACCATTCTGGATAAGAAAGAGAAAAGTACGTCTGGACAAGAGGACGTGGTGGTACCTGGTGACTGCAGATCACAGAAGGCAAAAAAAAACAAAAACACCTGGAAATAGAAGGGAAATGACTGTGGCAAAAGAAAGCCAGGATTGGACCCATCGTGAGAAGAGCCTTGGGTTTACACCAAAACATTTGGAGCACCATCCGCATTGACAAAAGTCCCCCTTGGTCAATTGCAAAAGGCAGCTGTGCTTGGAAGAGCTGACATCCCACGATGATGTTTTTAGCACCATCAGGCCTCCACGCCTGCCTATCCCAGGTGCCGGGGAAAAGACTCGATGGGTGGACCGAAATGCCAAACCCAGAGATCCAAACCTCTGGTTGACTGTGCAATCAATCATCACCACCATAATCATCATCCTCATCATCACCTCAGAAGGACGAGTCTCGAAAGCTGTTGGCACGGAATGTGCTTTTTTCTCTCTCTCTCTCAAGGATGAGTCACCCTCCCCTCCCCCAAAAGCATCTTTCGGCAAGGAAAACAAAAACTCGCATACGTCGCCGCCGCCATGTTTGGGATCTGCCACACGCTGCCACTTTCACAGATGCCACGAAGCTCGCCCACGCTGTTTACCTTCCGGCAGTCTGTCTGTGTCCATTGCCAACTCTTTGCAGATGGGTCTCTCTCTCTCTCTCTCTTCCAGCAACCTGGATAAAACACACACAAAAAGCCAGAATTTCCCTGACTCTCGGATCCAGGCTGCCATACAGGAGGGCCAAACCGGGCAGGAGATGGACCTGTGTCTCGGAGGGGTGGGGGGATGTTTCGGGCAGCGTTGGCATCTCTTCTACAGCGTTGGCAAGATGAAGGAGATGGGAGTGGGGGAAACCAAGTGCTTTCCTGGTGGGTGGGTGGGGACTTACCTTGCAGAATGCCTCCAGGAGGCCTCGGCTACTTTCCAGAGCTGCCCCTGGAGAGGCAGGGACTTCCTTGCTCAAAGCCCTCCCGAGTTTTAGAGGTGGAAATGGATGGGGCAGTCACCCCTTCCCAGGTGGAGGCTTCCTGGGCAGGAGGCTCCCTCCGCCCCATTGGGCCTCCAGTCCTCCTCCTGTCCTCTCTCTAACCAGATGGCTTCACCATGGAGCCACCTTGGAAGCTCTTCTGTCTGAAGCCGCCAGCAGATGGGCAGAAACGCCCCGAGGGGCGTGGTAGGTGGGCCACTTCCTCAGCTCCAGCCTCATTCAGGCTCCTTTGAGAGATGGGGGGGGCTGCCTGTCCTGGAAATGAGACGGTTGGGCGCAGAGCAAGAAGGGGGAGAAGCTGTCAGGGGCAGAGCCGTGGCTGGGACCCTCCTCCTTCTCCGATGCGCCTCTGAGCATCTGCAGAAAGCTCCGCCGTAGCGACCCCTCCTCCTTGGGATGGAAGCGCGCGCCGGGCCGGCCTTCCCCTCCCTCCCTGTCGGGATCCCCAGCCGGGATCGAGGAGGGGGCGGGCAGCTGGGCAGGCGAGGGGACGGGCCGAGCCGAGCCCTGAGCGCCTTTGTCTCCTCCCTTCCCGCGGAAGCCGGAGAGGCGAGAGGCGGCTGGAGCTGCGGGCGGGCTGGGGGCCTCCGCCGCGCGCACCCCTTGCCCCAAACCCTCCTTGCCAAACTCAGGGCGGCCGGAGCGCCATGGTGGAAGGCGGCGAGGGGAGGCGCGTTCCTTTGACCGGAGGAGCTTCCCGGAGGAGGAGGAGGAGGAGGCGGCATCGCCTGCCAAGGTGAGGCGCTCGTTCGGCCGGGCTCCTGCTGCGGCCGAGTCGAGCAGCCCCGCCCGCCCTGCCTCCCCTGCCCTCCCCTCGGAGGCCTGGGCGGTTGCAGCCGCGGGTCTGGTCCGTGCGCGCTAGCTGCGGCCACGCGTCCTGCTCCGAGAGCGGCCACCGCCCGGGGGCTCTGCCTGCAAGCCACGAACTTGAGAAGGTACTTCGGCTGGCCCTTTGCTGGGGCTTTGGCTTTCCGACGTGCTGCGAGACCCTGGCCTGCCTTTCCCTTGGGGTGGGCAGCTGGCTGAGGCCTCGTCGGTGGGGTGTGGGTTGCTGCTCCCGCGAGGAACGGGGCGCGCTTGGCGCTGTCCAGCCCGCCCCAGCAGAGAGAAACGGGCCGAGGTTGCATTCAAAATACCGGGTCTTCCTGAAAGCTGCAGGCAGGTAGAGGGTTCAACAGGAGTTGCTGTTTTTTGCACAGGCCCAAGTTGCCAAATTGCTGCTGCTGTTCGAAGCAGAGCCCTCACCCCCCTCTTGCTTAGCGCACAAAGTCGCAATGGGGAAAGGGGAGGAAGGTTAGTTCTCAGGCTGGCTGCTCCAAATAACCTGCTTACATGGCAGGGCTGCAGGATGAAAGCAGCCCTGCCAGTTTGTCCAGGAGCGGAGCTCGGCTTGCCTTCCCGTCTGTTGTTGTTGTTGCTGCTGCTTTGTGTCCCAATTATTGCGGTTCCCACCCTTCCTTGGCCAGCTTTGCACCCCCACCCTGACCCGATGGCTCTTGGCCATCTGAGTCAGCCCAGGGAGGCCAGGGGATGCGGCCTTTCCCAGGCAAAGCATCCCTAGCAGATGAGCAGATGTTTGGACGGAGGGTAACCGGATTAAAAAACAGGTGTTGGGGAGAAGGAGAAGAAGAACTGTAGCATCTTGGATGCTCTCTGAGGTTAGTTGTTTTCTTGCAGACGTTTCTTGACCCAACTAGGGATCAACATTAGAGCTAGAAGGGAGTGGAGTTTGCAGGGAGGAAGAGGAGGAGGAGGAACAGGCCTCCCTCCCTCCCTCTGCCGGTCGCTTTTTTTCCCCATAGCATCCCAACGTCCATTTCCGGCCACATGTATTGCTTTTATCAGGGCTCCAGGGCTGCTTGCAGGAGAGGTCAGGTGAGGAGGAGCGAAGGGAGCCAGGCCGCCCCCACCCAGGGTGAGCAGAGCAGGTGGAGCCGGGCTGGCGGTGATGGTGAGGTGGAACTGCTGAGAGATTTATGGCAGATAAGTGGGACCAGGCAGTCGTGCCCAAAGACCGATAAACAAATGACTTCATTGGTGTCCATTAAAAGGCAGCGGGGGGGCATTGTTGAGCAGGAGACGGGGTGAGATGGAGGGAGGGGGCACGGCCTCCTCGCAAGCCCCCTGCCTGTTTTTGCCACCCTCTGGGGTCACTCCGACAGCTTGGGGGTGTGCGTATGCATTTGGGGGAGAATGCTAAAGGGCAGCCTTCACTGGGCGACTGGTGGGTACCAGGGTGCCGGCTCTGCCCTTTGCAACGAATGGGGAATTATTGCAGGTTCCTCTGCTGATGGTTGGTTGCCTGTTGGTTCTCTCTCTCTCCTCCCCCCGCCTCCCCTCCCCAATTTCCCTGTTCTCCCAGGGTGGGAAAAGGAGCCCACCTCACGATTCCCTCTCCTAGCCGAGGAGCCCGAAGGATCAATAGTCTGGCAGTTGGAGCCATAAAGGCAGGCGAGTCCCAGCCGTGTGTGGGATTCGTTCTCGGTGCTTTGAAGCAGTAGCTCCAGGCTTGCTCCTTTCGGAGGGAGAGGGAAGCGGTGTGTGTGTGTGTGTGTGTGTGTGTGTGTCCCTGGAGATGCCGCCATTTCTCATTAAAGCAGAACTTGTTGGCGTGAAACGTCTCCAAAGACTCAGAGAAGATCACTTGGCTTGCATTGGTCCCCCCAGTTGGACCTGGGCTCTTGTGAAGCTGGAAGAGGGTTCGAGGAGAGGGCCTGGCAGACACAGCGAACCCAGAGGTGGCCCTGGGTGGGTTTCACCCAAGGCCGGCGGTGCGTCGGAGGCTAAGCCACAGGGGCTGCACCCTAAGGGCATCTGGCACAGCGAAACAGGCGCACGATGGGCAGCTCCATTGGCCTTTTACCCAGGTGGCTCTTTCTAATGGTTTTTTCCCCACTTTGGCGGCTTTGACCTCCCTGGGCAGAAGTTGCGTCTGAAGGATCAACCCGTTTTCCAAAGCACTTTGGCCTAGAGTAGTCTATCTGAGCATGGAGATGGTTGAAGGTCAACAGCTGCATCCCTTGGCAACTCCACCTCCCCCTCCATCCCCCCAAAGAGACCCTCTGCTTTCCTTCCTTTTTTGGCAAAGCAGAAGTTTTATCTCTGGTGACAAAGTCCAGGCGGAGGAGTTACCACCTGCTGGGAAGGGAAGAGCGATAAGGCCGTTTTCAAAGGCTCAGCGGAATGTCCCCTTCCTGGACTTCGCTCCTCAGCTGCCTTCTCTGGGGGCATGATCGCTGGGCGCCTGGGGCGCTGGATCTCATGGGGGATGGTCAAGCTGGACCATGGGAGGGGTGCCTTTGAATCCCCCCCTCCCATGCGTGGAATTGGGAGATGGAGGGAGCTGTGAAGGTCATCTAGACCTGCAGTTAAACCTCTTTTTAGGAGCTGCTGCTGCTTCGACTACGCTCCAGAATGATGAGCCGGCCAGAACTCTTGACAGAAATTCAGTATTTGCAGGACGGGGTTGTTTTTGGACCTGTTGTGCCGTGGTTCCTTTCTCGGAGAGGACCAAGGCCTTTTTTTTTTTTTGTACAAGTGAGGCTGGAGAAAGCATCTCTCTGGACTTTGGGCCGCCTTGCATGGCCCAGGTTCCTGGGCTCCCCTCTGCCTTTGAACGCCTGGCCCAGCTGGGTTGGGAGGAAGCCTTCGGTGCCGCTACTCCGGGGCTCCACCTGAACCGATCTCCCTTGGCTCCCCGGTGCATTGCAAATCCACCTCCTCCCGAATGATCCTCAGCGGCTCTCTTTTGACGTCCGGCTTCTCTGAGCTGTGTCGCTTCTCTGAGCTCCCTCGGCCAAAGGGTCGGTGGTGGCTCCCCTCCCTCCAGCATGCATCTTTTCAGACCCGTGGGGTGGCTTGTTCCCTGCGGTCCCGGCCCAGCTTCCCTTTGGGGCTGGACCTTGGAGCCGTTCCAGCACCAGTGGGGTCTGCCTCCCGCCTGATGGAGCTGCTGTTTCTCCCCACAGGGATTAAGTGGACTGGCTGGACTCTTCCCTTCCCAAGATGGTTTCTGCAGATGGATAGCCTGCCTGCCTGCCTGCCTCCGGTAACAGTTTCCGGAGGCCAGAAGTGGCTGGGCTGAGAGCCAGGCCCTTGTGTGCAGAGCCCAAGCGCTGGCACCATACAAGGAGGTGGGCCAAGGGCGCGCAGGCTCACTTCCTGTTTGGGGGCAGGGAGAGGGCGAGAGTCTCCCAGCTTCCACCTCCCCCCCCCTGGAGGGGGGGGGCTTCTGGAAGCTTTCGGCATGGCTGGGGATCCTTCAGACCTCAAGGTCTGGGGCCTGGGCGGTGTGTGTGCAGCTCTGGCTGAGGGTGAGTGTGTGTGCCCAGGGCCTCTTCCTCCCTCCCTCCCTTGGTCTCCCTTGGAGCAAGGAAACCCCCACGAGGCTTGCAGAGAAGAGATGGGGCAGTGGGGGCCCAGCTGGCTGTGCGCCAAGGAGGAAGCCAGGCCTTTGGGTGAGGCAGCCCAGGAGTTAGCAAGGGGGGAGGGGAGGGGCAGACCTTGCCCCTTTGCAGATGGGCAGTGGAGCTCATTCAGCCTGGGCACGTCCTTGCTGGCTGTGGAGCTGAATCTGATGGCATTTCTACCTTCCGAGGCACCTGGATCGCTTTGTGGGGGAATTTTTTGAAGTTTGCTTTCCCAGTGCTTTTCTCTTTGCCCTCGTTTCCTGAGATTGGACCTCAAAATAAGTTAGGGGTCAAGGGTCTTGTGAAAGCTTCCCCTAAGCATCAGTTCCTAGTTACTGATCTTATCTGCGTTGCTCAAAAAAATATTAGGGGTTTGTCTTGCGTGTCTCTCTCTCTCTCCTGCTCCCTATATCTGTGATTTAAAAACAACAACAACGCACACACACTCATGGCAAATGCTTAAATTGTTTCCAGACTTCCAGAGGTATTTTGGTGTCGAGGGATAACGGTGGGGCAGATGCCAGGCCGGGGAGTGGGTGGGTGTGAAGAAGGGAAAACAAAATGACCGTCGTGGCAAAGCACGTTCCAGAATCAGAGTTTTGCAAAGAATGGTTGAAAAAGTAGGTCACTTCGCATACTCTGTAGAATAAGATCTTTGGGAGGAAGAAACATTCCGTCTGGGGATGTTCCAATGGGATGCAAATCCTGCAGCATTTAGGATGGATGTTTTCAGTGGGGAGGATAGAAGGAGGCCCGGCACCGCCTGCCCAGCCCTAAAGTCAGAGTTGGCCATATTTTCAGTTAGGAAGCCAATGTTCAGTCCGGAAAAAGCTAAAGGCGATTTCTCTCCTTCTCGCTGAGGCTCCCAGATATTCCTGGGCTGCAGATTTGGGTCACATGGCATTGAGGCTCTCGTGTTGCGGCTCCTCCCCTTGCAGGAAAGCGGATGTGAAGTTCTTGAGTTGGTTGCTTTGCTTTTCCACAGCTGTGAAGGGATGTTTTGCATCTGGAGAGGGCCGCCACATCGGCGGGTTAGTGCAGTCGAACTCAGCTTCCCATCCAGCCACAGGAAACGCTTCTGCTTGCGTTGCCCATTGCTGCACACTGACGTCCTTCTTGGGTTGTTCTACATCTTGGAAACGGTCCCAGATCCATAGAAATGGACCCTATGATCATGTGCTCATTTGGTCTCCTCGATGCCACAGAGTCAGGGCAGGTTATTCCAACGATTGCCTGCTTCTTCAGAGGTGTCTGCGTGGGCTGGGTTTGAAGACCCCAGGAGTGAGGGCTGAGTCTCCTCCAATTTCCCACCCCCCCTGCCCTCACGAATGGCGCCCAAGGCTGGCTCTGCCACCCAATTGCGGTGTTTTGCAATCAACCTTTTCCCCCCACAGTCACTCGGGAGGCAAAAAGGTTACACAGGCAGTGCAGTTTTCCTGGGTGTTCATGTGTCGTTTGCCTATCTTGGTTTGAATTGTTGCACAGCCGGTGAAGTATAAAAAAGTATAAAAACCAGAGAGTTGGTTGGTTCTGAGCAGAATGATTTATAACAGTCCTGTGAAAAGGAAGAGAGAAATAAAGAGATTAAAAATACTTAAATGCACATCCAGCCGAAGGGAAATGCAATTCTTTTGGTCTTGTTTTGTAAAAAATTTTGTTTGTTTTATAATTTTTTTTTGTTTGTTTTGTAAATTTTTTCTTTGTTTTGTGAATTTTTTTGTTCGTTTTGTACATTTTTTGTTCGTTTTGTTAAGAAACAAAGATAGGAAGAAATTGGTTAGTTAAATTGTTCTTTGAAAAACACTTGGTTCTCTGCGAACCCCCAAATCTCTCTTTCCCCCACCACCCATTGGCGGTTTAAGTGACCAGAACTGGACCCTGTGGCTTTAGATTGTCAGCAGTCTCTTTGGGGAGTGGGTTCTAGATCTAGCTGCTACTTTTCTTCCCTGTTTCTGATAGCGAAACACCTCTACCTCCCACCCACCCCAAATAATCTGTCCGGGCTCCTGCAGCTTCCCTTCGCCTCTTCCTTTGCCCACTCCCCCTTTCCTGCCTCTCTTTTCCGGGCAGTTCGTTTTTTTTGCCAGGGGAGGGCCAGGAACTTTGAGGAATCCACATCGTTGCTCCATGGTGATTCATTAATGATAAATTAATATCTAGTTTACAAAAGCATCGTGCCGTCAAGACGGGTTTTCTCAGCCCCTCACTTGCGCTCTTCGCTTTATGTGGGTTTGACAGCTCTTCCAGGGCTCCCGCCTGCTTAAAAATTGCTTTGTTGGTCCCCAAAGTAATTTGATGAGTCTGTCAGCTATTGATTAAATAAAAAGAGAGGAGGGGTGGGGGGGGAAAAACCAGGCTACCTGAAATTATTCAAGAAGATTCAGGATGACTAGGGGAGTTAGAGAGAAAATGTTGTCTCTGTGTGAAGTTTGACAGGTAGCAAATATGTTTCTGAGATGCTCTCAGTGAAAAGGTTGATCTGGAACGGAGCAGAGACTCTTGGGAGGAGGAGAGGCAGGAAGGGAAGGGATTTAAAAGACCATCCCATTTATCCAAGAGGAAAGCCCCCCTCCCCATCCAGCATAGAAGGAGACAATTGCTGGCAGGCAAGTGGGCAGCTCCTTGGATGCTGGGGAAGCCTTCCTCCCTTGAGACTTTCAAGAAGAGGTTGGACTGCCATTGGTCAGAAATGGTGTAGGGTCTCCCGCTTGGGCAGGGGGTTGGACTAGATGACCTACAAGGTGCCTTCCAACTCTGATGATCTGTATCTATCTCTTGTGCCCTAGATCAGGGGTCATCAACCTTTTGGACCTCAGGGACCACCAAACTCATCATTTGAAATCCTGCGGACCAGAGACCCTGGGGAAATCCCCCCCAAAAGTCTGCAGGAAAATCCCCCACTCTGTTTCCCTACCGATCGATCCTTCTTTATTTGGGATACCGTCTCTAGCTCCGTTCTCAGGGGGAGAGAGAGAGAGAGGGAGAGACTTTTGGCTTCATGCAAGGAAAGCAGCAGAAGCAGCAGAAGTCTTTCTTTCTCTCCCCCAAACTCCACCCAAAACAAATCTTTGTGAGACTTGTCACATCGGCGCAGCCTCTTGGAGCGGGATGCCTTGCAGGGTCCCAAAGACCCTGGCAGAGTTTGGGGGAGGGAAAGAAAGACTTTGGCTGCTTTCCTTGCGTGCAACCAAAAGCACAAGAAGAAAGAAGCGGAAAAGAAGCAGCCCCGTGGCCAGGCCAGGCGCGTGGGGTGAGTGGGGCAAGTTCCCCCCCTCCGCCCTTTTTTCCCCTCACTACCCCGTGTTGTTCGCAATGCAAGCGATGCAAGCCTTGAGTTCCCACGCAGCCTGGATTAATTGCTTTGGGGGGGTGACATTTCTCTGAGGACCACCAAAATTTTCTCACAGACCACCAGTGGTCCCCGGCCCACTGGTTGGCAACCACTGCCCTAGATAGATCTTGCCCCCTGCCCCACAGGGAGGGTGCTTCTCCAAAACGTTTTGTCTTCCCTGCAGCCAGGCTTTGCTCCATTTCCCACCTTCCTTTTCTGCACCCGCCCTCCCAGTTTATCCCGAGGGACCAGGCCAGGGGGGGCAACTGGGAGGGGGCCACCCATCAGACAGGGTGCGTTCTGCTCCCGCCCGCCCAACTGGCATTGCAAATAGTAGTCAGGACCCATTTCTCTCTGCTCTGGAAATGACTTTCTCGGTCAGAGGCGAGAGGGAACTAGTTTCCAGCCTCGCCCAGTTTCGCTGGCAGACCGAAGCAGAGGGATTGCCAAGCCCCACTGGCCAGGCCTCCCTTGGAGCCCCACCCGGGTGTGCCCGGGTCAATCTTCTCCCACGTGCCCCAGCCGGGCACTCAAAAGCTGAAATCCTTTCCTTGGGTGGGTGCCAGATAAGGAGAGGCTGCAGATGGTTTTTGAAGGGAAGGAGCAGTAGAGATCTGAAAATAATTTATCCTTTCTTTCTTCTTTTCTCATTCTCTCTCTCACTCTCTCCTCCTTTCCTCCCTCCCTCTCTTTCTTTCTTCTTTCTCTCTCTCTCACACACACACTCTTCCTCCCTCCCTCCCTCCCTTTCTTTCTTTCTTTCTTTCTTTCCTTTCTTTCTTTCTTTCTTTCTTTCTCTCTCTCTCTCTCTCTCTCTCTCTCTCTCTCTCTCTCACACACACACACACACACACGCTCTTCCCTCCCTCTCTTCCTCCTTTCTTTCTTTCTTTCTTTCTTTCTTTCTTTCTTTCTTTCTTTCTTTCTTTCTTTCTTTCTTTCTTTCTTTCTTTCTTTCTCTCTCTCTCTCTCTCTCTCTCTCTCTCTCTCCACACACACACACACACACACACACTCTTCCCTCCCTCCCTCCCTCCCTCCCTTTCTTTCTTTTTTTGTCTTTCTTTCTTTCTCTCCCTCTCTCTCACACACACACTTCCCTTTCTTTCTTTCTTTCTTTCTTTCTTTCTTTCTTTCTTTCTTTCTTTCTTTCTTTCTTTCTTTCTTTCTTTCTTTCTCTCTCTCTCTCTCTCTCTCTCTCTCTCTCTCTCACATACACATGCACACTCTTCCCTCCCTCCCTCCCTCCCTTTCTTTCTTTTTCTTTCTTTCTTTCTCTCCCTCTCTCTCACACACACACACACTTCCCTCCTTCCCTCCCTCCCTTTCTTTCTTTCTTTCTTTTTCTTTCTTCTCTCTCTCACACACACGCACATGCTCTTCCCTCCCTCCCTCCTTTCTTTCTTTCTCTCTCTCTCACACTCATACATGCACACTCTTCCCTCCCTCCCTCCCTCCCTCCCTCCCTCCCTCCCTCCCTCCCTCCCCTCCTTCCTTCCTTCCTTCCTTCCTTCCTTCCTTCCTTCCTTCCTTCCTTCCTTCCTTCCTTCCTTCCTTCCTTCCTTCCTTCCTTCCTCTCCTTTGAAACAACAATATGGGGAGTTAGAGAACTGGAAATATCCTGGAAGGGTGGACTGGTTCTCTGAACCAGCTCCAAAACCGAGAGGCAAATATAAATATTTCTGTGGTCCTGGCTTTAAAAAGGGAGGAGGCGACCCAGATTTTCCAATTAAAAGCAGCAGAACAAGAGGGGTCAAGGAGGAGTGGGTGGGGACTGGAGCACCCGAATCTCATCAGATTTTTCTGCATCTTTTCCCAGTTTTGTGATAGCTTGAAGCTCCTGTGAACACACACACACACACCCCGCATGGGCACCCAGCCACGTTCCCAGCTAGCCAGGCTGAACGCCAGCCAAGATTTTTGCTCTGCCTGGGAAATAAACAGTGAGCTGGAACTGAGTGGTCAGTGGCGCTTTTCAGCTGTTAAATCTGTTTTAAAGAATTCCCTCCTTCTTGGGAAAGCTGAGGTTGTGGGAACGGAGGCTGCGAACCCGTTCTTGCTGGGCTTCCCCGCCCCTCCCAACATCCGAGAGCCTTGAAAAATGTTGCCCTCGACTGAAGCATTTGGGGGGGGGGGTTCCTTGTCCGTTGTCTTGTGGCAAGGAGTTCCACAAGCTAATTCTTTTTGGAGAAGACCTCCTGCACACTCACTGCATTGGATGACGCTCACCCCTGTTACCATGGTGGGGCGAACGCCCTCCCTCCTTCCCCCCTACATTGCTGTGCATATTTGGTGAACTTCTATTGGGTCTCCCGTCTTACTTTCTCCCCACTTCCCCCTCCCCCTCTGCCAGAGAAAAATGGCCCAGGGCTTTAAGAGGGCCGTGTGCCAGGGAAGCCGGGATGCCCCACAGTTCCCTCCAGGGGGAGATTCTACCAGTTTGCACCAATTCGCTAGAACCGGTTGTTAACATTCTAAGCAGTTGGGAGAACCGGTTGTTAGAAGAAATTACAGGGCTAATCCTGTAAGGAAGGCAGGAAGGAAACATTCTGGGGTTGCTTACAGAAACTGCCTCTCCGTTAACCCTTATTACATTCTTGGCAGGACTAGACTTCCTGTCTCAGGAACTTCTCTGGAGTTTTTTTTCCCCTCCTTTGCTGGTACTTTGCTTGTGTGGAGTGACCATTCAAAGTTACAAGGGCACTGAAAAAAGTGACTTATGACCCTTTTTCACACTTACGACAGTTTGCAAGCAGCTGGAGGGCCCCAGGTGGGAAAGGTCCCTCCTGGCGCTTCCTAGGGAGAAAACATTGAGCAGCAGCGGGCAATGTCCTCCGTGGAGAGGATTCCGTCTCCTGCCTTTATGGCGCCATCCTCACTTGGTCCTGGAGAGGCTCAGGTGCTGCTGTATGTAGGAAGCCTCCTGGACTTGGGTGGCTGCCTCCCCCTCACCTGGCCTTGGCTGCAGCTTCCCTAATGGGTCTGCCAAGGGGCCGTTTTCCTGCCACCAATAGGTGCCCCTGACTTGCTGAACTGGTTGGGGGGCCAGCCCTGCAGACAGGTGGACACCCACACCTGCCTTCCCACCTTCCTCCCTTCCTCCCTCAGTCAGCACATTCATTCATTCATCCAGTCTATCTCATTTATCTATCTATCTATCTATCTATCTATCTATCTATCTATCTATCTATCATATATATATATATATATATATATATATATATATATATATATATATATATATATATATATATATATATATATATATATATATATATACCTACCTACGTACCTACCTACCTATCTCATCCATCCATCCATCCATCCATCCATCCATCCATCCATCATCTGCCTGTCTGTCTCTCTCTGTCTCTCTCTCTCTCTCTCTCTCCCTTTCCTTCTCTTTGCCCACTCTCTCCAGGCATCCTGTCCTCCGCCTCCTGCACGGTTTGAAGCCTCCTGTCTCCCTGTTCTCTCTCTCTCTCTCTCTCTCTCTCTCTCTCTCTCACACACACACACACACACACACACACACACAACCCGCATGGACGGGCCCCGTGAAGAGTGCCTCAAGAGTGCCTCCTGGCCAGCCCGGGAGGTGGGGTGGCTGGCTTTCCAGTGTGTGAATGTTGACATTAACAGCAGATGTCGCTCCTTTCCCCAGCTACAGGGCGGCCAATCAGCGCCAGCGCCACCGGGCTGCCATTGCCAGCGCCTCCGCCGCCCAGGCAGTGCCGGGAGAGGCGAGAAGGGGGTCACAAGGAGGGGGTGCGGTGGGAGGGCACAGGGGGGCGCCTGCTTGAGCTGTGTGTTGGGGCAGAAGAAGCTGCCCGTCTCCCGTGGGGCAGATGTTTGGCAGCCGGGCACCCCGAGAGGCGATGCAGTGGAGCTGGACATCTCTCCGGGTGAGGAGACTGGGGCTGGCGGGAGAGGGAGGGGGGCTTTTCACTCATCCACATCAGAGGAGAAGCTGGAGGAGGGGAGACCTTGTCTTGCCAGACACCCTCCCTTCTGCCTCTTGGGCTGCTTCGGTGCCAGCCTGGCCTTCCCTGCTGAGCTACAGGATGGTCCCTGCCCACCACCTACAACCTAGCTGTTCTACAGGGAACCAGCGGAGGGAGCTGGCCAGCCCCCCCAGCCCCTGCAGCACGAGAGCCCAGCAGGAAGGAAATGGACTTAAATCAGGGTTTAAATCAGGGTTTAAATCAGGGTTTAAATCAGGGTTTAAATCAGGGCCAGTTGGAGAACCACAGGAGTTTTATAGATGCCCGGTCTTGCTGACTTCACGTCCAGAGGGTGGGCCCTCCGTTCCTGGACAGCAGCCGTGGCAATTGTGCATTTCTCGGTGCCGGGTGCATCTCAGCCACCCTGGCGGGGTGTGAAAAGCTGCTCTTTGGGGGGCCAGCCAGGGAGCCTCTCCGTTCCCAACCCATCCCTCTTCACAAGAAGTGCTTGATAAATTAATTAGCGCGTTGCAGTTGGGCACAAATAGCTACCTTTCTTTCGCTCCTGTAGCTTCCAGGTTTAAGGGAAGCATCTATTCTCTCCGGTGGGAAGTGGAAGGAAGGAAGGAAGGAAGGAAGGAAAGAAGGAAAGGAAGGAAGGAAAGGAAGGAAGGAAGGAAGGAAGGAAGGAAGGAAGGAAGGAAGGAAGGAAGGAAGGAAGGAAGGAAGGTAGGTAGGAAAGGAAGGAAGGAAGGAAAAGGAAGGAAGGAAAGGAAGGAAAGGAAGGGAGGGAGGGAGGGAGGGAGGGAGGAAGGAAGGCAGGCAGGCAGGAAGGAAGGAAGGAAGGAAGGAAGGAAGGAAGGAAGGAAGGAAGGAAGGAAGGAAGGAAGGAAGGAAGGAAGGAAGGAAGGGTCGGTCTTCGGGATGATGCATGCCAGGCTCTTGTTTTGAAACAAACATATGCCCTCAATCCACACGCCTAGAGATGCGGATAGAAACATCCATACATCTGCATGTGTTTTCCTGTCTGCATATTTGTTAAGTCTAGTCCCGCGTGTGACTGTTCCTACCTCGCGTTTTTAATCAATTAACAGATACGCATCGATTAAGCCCTGTGTTGGAGCAATTCCTCTGCAAGTTTCCCACATCAACTGTTCCCTCTCCACTCTTGGGGGGGGGGGAGGCAGGAAGAGGAATTGGGGCAATGCAGTTGTTTGGGGTGGGGGCTCTTGGTGGTTTTCTGATTTGCAATTCGGTCTCCGCCAAGGGAGGATCCGGTCTCGGTGGCCCAGCGGCACCCAAGTCCTACTTTCACTTCCCTGCCCTCTTCCTGGGAGAACCAAGGTTAGAATCGGCGGGTGTGAAGGGTTCAAGTGGCCTGCCCAGACCCTGGTTGTGTGTGTGTGTGTGAGAGAGAGAGAGAGAGGCAGGGAGGGAGGGAGGGAGGGAAGGAGAGAGAGAAATAGATAGATGATAGACAGACAGACAGACAGACAGACAGATGATAGCAGATAGATAGATGATAGATAGATGATAGATAGATGATAGATAGATCAATGATAGCAGATACATGATAGATAGATAGATAGATAGATAGATAGATAGATAGATAGATAGATAGATAGATAGATAGATAGATAGATAGATAGACAGACAGACAGATAGATGATAGATAGATAGAGAGATAGAGAGATAGATAGATAGATAGATAGATAGATAGATAGATAGATAGATAGATAGATAGATAGATAGATAATAGATAGATAGAAAGATAGATAGATAAACAGACAGACAGACAGATGAGAGAGAGAGAGAGATAGATAGATAGATAGATAGATAGATAGATAGATAGATAGATAGATAGATAGATAGATAGATAGATAGATAGATAGATAGATAGATCTGGAATGGATCCTGTAGAGGAAAGCAGCCGTTTTCGTCTGGGCACCAAAAGGACCAGGAGGTCTGGTTGCATTAAAACGCAGCTGATGACGCCTCTAACAACATGTGTTTGTCACAAAAGGTTCCTCCTGGAGGGCTTTCCAATTTGATCCCTCCTCCCACCCTGCTGAGCTCCCCCCCCCAGCTTCCCCCCCCCTCCCCCCCCTTCCTCCCAGTCCAACAATAGCTATTCTTCCTCCCTCCAGCCTCTTGCTCACACTGTCCTACAAATAGCTTCCTTGCCCTCTGGACCACCCCAGCCCTCCTGCTTCCCATCCAGAAACCTCCAACCTCTGAGCCGAGAGTCTGGGGAGGGGGGACCTCTAAGTGAGCCCCAGATCCCCCTCTGTGCTTCTCTGGAGATGCCAGGATCGGCCCCTGGTCAGACTTGTCATAGCATGGCTGCCCCCCACTCCTGCAGGAGATCCCCGCTAATCCAACCCAGCCCCAGACACTCATTTTCCTGCCAGCCCAGTTCTCCTTCCTCCCATCCCGCTGCCCCCTCCAGTGCCCCCCACCCAGGCTTCCTCCGCTCGCTTGGGGCCACCCTGCTGTTGCTCCGTTGCTTTCTGAATTCCCAGCTTTGCCTCCTTTCCTTTGTTCAGATTTTTCCTTCGGTTTCCGCTGCAGGTGGACTCTCGGTCGCCCGAGGGCCGGTGGGTGGGTGATTGAAGGAAGTCTATCTCAGCAGTCGCGGCTCCTTCCCTCCAGGCTGGGCGGACTCTGCTGCGCAGTGGGTCTTGGGGGTGTTTGGACGGGGAGAAACCATCTTTGCAACCCTGAGGGGGCCGCTGGAGATGCTGAGTGCTGGAGGCTCTTCTCAGTCCCCTTTCTCCTCCTCCCTGCCACCCACAGATCCCATCTAATGCCGAGGCTGAAGGAGTCGCGTTCCCACGAGTCACTGCTCAGCCCTGGTAGCGCGGTGGAAGCCCTGGACCTCAGCATGGAGGAGGAAGTGGTCATCAAGCCTGTGCACAGCAGCATCCTCGGCCAGGATTTCTGCTTCGAGGTGAGGGGCAAGCTGGGGGTGGGTGCGGTGGGGGCCGGAAGGGAGACGGAGCGCTGCTGGATGGAAAGCAGAAGGCAGAACCAGGTGTGGGTCCTGCTTGGTTTTATGATGCACTCAGGAGACGAAGGATGAAACCTCCACAGCTAGAGGCAGCCTACCTCAGTATCAACTTCATGAGGGTAGAATCGGGAAAGGTGGCTGATTTTTGACAGTGCTTCCCGAACATTGTGCCCCATTGGCCCAAGCTTGACCTCAGTATTTAATCGCTGAGGATCTGAGGGTCTTTGCTCTTGCTTGCTTGCCCGGAGACCCCCACGGCCATCAGCTCTCTCTTCTCTCCCAGGTGACAACATCGTCTGGGAGCAAATGCTTTTCCTGCCGGTCTGCAGCAGAACGGGACAAATGGATGGAGAATCTGCGGCGAGCCGTGCACCCGAACAAGGTAGTGTTGGGGAAGGTCTTTGGCAAGATGTCCCTTTGTTTGTTTCTCCCCAGTTTTTCAACTCCCTTTAAGGGAGAAGTTTAGCAGGGATAACAGATCTCGTAGTCTGGTAGAATGTCAATTCACTGAATGCTTTGGAAAAGGTTCGTGTCTGTTAAATCTAAGGGTCCATTAAATCCAAGTGTCTGTTAAATCCAAATGTCTGTTAAATGCAAACATCTCTTAAATCCAAACATCTGTTAAATACAAATGTACACCATTGGTTTAGTCTACCCATATATAATTGATGTAAATGGCATTATTTGCACAAGTGTCTTGACACATTTGGGACATTTCTCGGATGTATCTGAAGTCTGCTCAACCAAGGGTTTACTGGATATTATCCAGAAGTTGTTTTGTTAGGGACGTGGCTAAAAATTCTCAAGGGTACAAATCGTTGGCCTGACGAGATCCCTTTATGTATCTATGCGGAGGTAAGCCCATCATCGCTTCTTTTGCATCTCCTTCCCAGGACAACAGTCGGCGAGTGGAGAACATGCTCCAGCTATGGATTATCGAAGCCAAAGAACTGCCCGCAAAGAAGCGCTACCTGTGCGAACTCTGCCTGGACGAGGCGCTCTACGCCCGCACCACCTGCAAGCTGAAAACGGACAATGTCTTCTGGGGAGAGCACTTTGAATTCAACAACCTCCCGCCACTGCGGAGTATCGCCATCCACTTGTACAAGGAGACGGACAAGAAGAAGAAGAAAGACAAGACCAACTTCATCGGGCTGGTCAGCATCCCAGCCGGCTCCGTCACGGGGCGCCAGTTCGTGGAGAAGTGGTACCCGGTCGTGACGCCCAACCCCAGCAAGGGCAAGTCCGGAGGGCCCATGATCCGCATCAAGTCACGCTACCAGAGCATGAGCGTGCTCCCCATGGAAACGTACAAGGAGTTTGCGGAGTACATCACCAACAACTACATGGTTCTCTGCTCCGTGCTGGAGCCCCTGCTGAGTGTCAAGAACAAGGAGGAGATGGCCTCGGCCTTGGTCCACATCCTGCAGAGCACAGGAAAAGCCAAGGTAAGGACAGGGAGGCCTCACCCGCTCCCACGGGGAACAGGGCATGACTTCCGTTCAGGGAGTCGAACCCAGCTCTGGCCTAGCTTGGGCAACTGATCCTTTGTGTCAACAAACTGTCACTTGCCCCTGAATCATTTTGACTTCGAAAGGTTGAATTAAATTGTCACAGAACTGCTGTGCCCATAAAAAAAAAGGCAGCCTGGAAGGGTGGGAAGGTCTTGGCAAAGCTTGGCAGGTCAGTGTGGGTTTTTCTTCCCCACTTCCTTATGATGTGCTGTCTGGACTGCTGTTCCTGGGACAACGTCTCTGCCCAGAAGATCATGGGTTTCCCTCTCCCCTCTTTGGAAGAGCTTTATAGCTCCCGCTACCTTAAGAAAGTTCAAAACATCCTCAAAGATCCATCTCATCCTGGGAACCCTTTTTTTTTTTAAACTATTACCCTCTGGCAGACAGTACAGAACAATAATATAAACAAGGACAAACAGGCTGAAAAACAGCTTCTATCCCAAAGTAGTAGCTCTGTGGAATTCTACCATATAATGCAATATTAACACAATATCAATTGTATAGAATGCAATTGCCCTCTCCCCTTTTTGGAAGAGCTTTAAGAAAGCTCAAAACATTCTCTCGCTGCCTCAAGAAAGTTCAAACCGTTCTCAAAGATCCATCTCATCCTGGGCATCCTTTTTTTTTTTTTTTGAACTATTACCATCTGCCAAGACGGTACAGGACAATAATAAAAACAAGGACAAACAGGCTGAAAAACAGCTTCTATCCCAGGGCAGTAGCTCTGTTGAATTCTGCTGTATAGTGCAGTGTTGGTGTGGTGTCGGGGGTTTTTCCATTCAATGTGGTGTGAAGGATGTGTGTTTGTGTTTATTTTCATGTTATTTTCACGATGTGCCCTGAAGACGGTGTTTGATTTCAGTGTACGAGGTGCAATGACAATAAAGTAAAGTAAAGTAAACACCCCCCTCCCCTTTCCACCCCAGGAAGGATGAGGTAGCCCATCAGCCCCTGCAGGATGGGCTGCGCGGCCTCCTCTGGATTTCTTGCCTTGCCTCTGCTCTCAGCCACCCAGATCTCTACTGGCTGTTCCTCCTGCCAATTCTGCCAGGCTCCCCTTCCAAGCAAGTGGCCCTGGGTGCTTGGAAGAGGCATGTATGTTTTCAGGATCCCCCTCCCCATGGATGGATTGGGTAGCCAACCCGTACGAGCCTCCTTCCGCCTTGTTTACATCGTGGAGAGAGCGCTAGAATTTGCTGGCCAGTTGTAAATCCCACAGGCCTTCCGCTCAGCCCCCTCCTCTCAGAGCGCGGAGGGGGATTGGCCAATATTTCTTACAAGAGCTGTTAGTCCAGCTAATTATGGCTTTAATCAATTTTACGAGCGCAGTGAAGGTCCTCCTTTCGGGAGTAATCGGGGAGTAATCGTGGAGTAATCGGCTCTTCTGAGAGGCGTGAGTGGCGGCCGGGGAGTTAGCCCATGTATCCCCCACCCACCCTCATCTCAATCTGGTCCCCAAAGAAGCCTCTTTGGGGTCCCTCCCTTTGCCTGGGAGCCCTGAAGCGGCTGCAGGCAGGTGCATCGCCCATCCTGGTCTTCCCCTTGACGTGAAATGCACGCAAAGTGCTTTGCGTTTGCTGCTGTTCTGGGTGAAGCTGCTGCTCAGGTAGATTGCCTTAGCATATGGGGGCTCCGAATGGCTCCGAGGGGAGAGCTCGACATAGTAACATATTGGAGCCAATGCATGGATTAGGCTGATGGGCCCTGGAGTTCCAGGCAGGCCAGCGACAGGGTTCCTTACTCTCCCTCCACCCCACAAGATATTCCCAGAGGGCGGCACTACCCCACGGAGCTTCACTCGACAGAAACAGGCTGCCCCCTCTCCTGGGGGGGGAGGGGCTTGGCAATCTAGGGGAGATGGCTGGCATTTGCTGACACAGAGAAACAGGCGGCCTGGGGCAAACCAACCGCATCAGGAACCAGTTAATGTTTTGGGGAGGTTGGGCAAAGTCGCAGCTGCTGCCAGCCAGCCATGGGCTCTGCCGCTTTCAGGGCTCATAACCCCTCTTGGTCCTAATAGCTCCGAGGATGCTCGTAAAACCTGCCAAGTCTGCAAAGCTCTGAGCCCCCAAAGGGGAAAGTGTTGCTGTGAGACACCCCCACACCCTCACACTCCTGTCTCTGCAGAATTACTTGGGGACGAGCAGGTGAAGGAGAGGAGAGACAGAGAGAGGACAGGGCTCATCAAGCACTTACCATCCACCTTCACACACACACACACACACAGACACACCACACACACACCTGTCCTCCTTGAAGCTCTGTGTACTCTAGTTAGTTTTTTCTGGTACTTTGGTTGGGTTCTGTTATACTTCTGTTTCTGGCAACATTCCACAGCACTGAAAGGAGTGTGCTTATCTTGGGGAACTGTTTATAATTAGTTCTGACTGGGAACGCAAGTCATTCCCAGCGTTGCAATGAAATAGTTTTTGCTTTTAAGATAAGTTTGAGTTTAAGTACGTTTGACAAAGCCTGGGTCAGGACAGCTGCGAAGAGTTTGGGGGC
Source organism: Notechis scutatus (assembly GCF_049901735.1). Lineage (NCBI taxonomy): Eukaryota > Metazoa > Chordata > Lepidosauria > Squamata > Elapidae > Notechis > Notechis scutatus. The sequence goes on from NC_142023.1 coordinate 6,813,732, forward strand.
TGCTGCCCTCCCCCAAATATGTGACAAGCAGGGATGCCCTGATGCAGAGGTCCATCCTTTCTTTGGCCTTGATATAGGATGGGTGTGGGTATGGGTGTGCATGGGTATGTGTGAGTAGGAGGGGTGGTTTCCCAGGACATCAGTCCACCCGCAAAGCAATCCTCCAACACCCCAAAGCAAGCAGGATTGTGGGCAAAAACAGACAGGAAGGGAGAAGAATTTGCAAGCCAGGAAATGAAAGCAATTTGAAACCCGGGGGTGTTGAGAGGCCTTCCAGGCAGGCAGGGAGGGTGGGAGAGGGTGAATGTGCCCGGCCCTTCCCCTACCACCCATTGGCCCCGGCACTTCCTCACCCCAATGGGCCTTTCTCCTTCCCAGGACTTCCTGACGGACCTCATGATGGCCGAAGTCGACCGCTGCGGGGAGAATGAGCACCTGATCTTCCGAGAAAACACACTGGCCACCAAAGCCATTGAGGAGTACCTGAAGCTGGTGGGCCAGAAGTACCTGCAGGACGCCTTAGGTAAGGCTGGTGTGTGTGTGTGTGTGTGTGTGTGTGTGTGTGTGTGTGTTGGGCCCTGCCCCCCCTCCTCTCCATTGGGGCTTCCCCCTTTGGGGGCAGCAGCTGTTGAACCTGGCCTTGTGGAAGGTGGTGCTTCTCCAGTTCCTCCCTGCAGAGCTGAGCTGCTGCGTGTGGAGATGTTCTCCCCGAGATGCTAGCTTTCCAGCCCCAGCCAAGAGGCATTAAGGACCGGGGGGAGCTGGTGGGGTGGGGTCAGCAGCCCTTCCCCACCCAAAGGAGAGATCTCCTCCTAACCTTCCCCAGCTCTTCACAACCTGCTTCGAGCCGGGAAGCGCCAGAAAGGCAGGTGGCCCTTGGCTGCTTTGTCTGCACGGCTTCTGGCTCGTCTTCCTTGGGATCTGCTCCCTATAAGCCGAGATGGCAAAGCCAGTTTCTGGAGGGGGGGCAGGAGCAGGTGGGGGCAGCAAATAACCCATGAAATGGAGGTGTGTGATTTTGGGGCATGGGGAATTGGGGGGGTTTGCGCAGGGAACCTGTCACCGGAAGGAGCTCCGCAGCGACTTTACATCACCCCCCTCTCCCGTTCCCCTCTCGAGATTGGCAGTCATGAGGACCCGTAACTTGATTTGCCCCCGGGGTGGAGCTTCCAAGAAGCCCCTTCACTTTCTTTCTTTGGGCTCCCCCAGAATCTGGGAGGGAAGGGGCTCTTATCCCTGGCTTCCCTTCTTTTCCTTCCTGCGCTCGCAGGGGAGTTCATCAAGGCCCTGTACGAATCGGACGAAAACTGCGAGGTGGATCCCAGCAAGTGCTCCTCCTCGGATCTCCTGGAGCACCAGAGCAACCTGAAGATGTGCTGCGAACTGGCCTTCTGCAAGATCATTAACTCGTACTGGTAGGTGGGTGCCAGAGTTTGCTTGGTGGGGTGGAGAGGATCTTGCTTCATGTCGAGGACCCCAGAGAGTTTGGAGGGCAGTCAGAGTCCCAGGAGGCCTGCGCTGTCCACCCCTCCAATCCCCCTTAAGACTGCTGGCTGTGTTTCCTTCCTTGGCCACGGATGGGGGCGGGAGGAGAGAGAGAAACAAAAAGCAGCCAGGAGATGGCCAACTGAGCGGGGAAATCAGCCTGGCTCGCTCTTGGGCTCAAGAGCTTTTCCTGTGGCCAAACCACCAGAGCTGGAGGAGCCGAGTGTCTCCGGAGAGCTGGAAGCCCAAACTTGTGGGCTGCAACTTCCACATTTCCTCACCCAGCCATGTTTTGCCACTCGGCTTTATTTCGGGAGAGATGCCAGGTGGCAGTGCCCTCCATATGCCCGGGGCCTTAACACCCAGACAGGGACGTTGGGCACCCACCAAGCCTCTCTGGAACCAGCCTCCCTCTCTCCGCAGCGTCTTCCCCCGGGAGCTGAAGGAGGTCTTTGCCTCGTGGCGCCAAGAGTGCAGCAGTCGCGGCCGGCCGGACATCAGCGAGCGCCTGATCAGCGCCTCCCTCTTCCTCCGCTTCCTCTGCCCGGCCATCATGTCACCCTCCCTCTTCAACCTGCTCCAGGAGTACCCGGACGACCGCACTGCCCGGACGCTGACTCTCATCGCCAAGGTCACCCAAAACCTGGCCAATTTTGCCAAGTAAGGCTCCTCGGGGTTGATCAGCTGGGGGTTTTTTTTGGTGGTGGGGAGGAAGAGAAAGGCCATCGAGTGGCCAGTTTGGCACCGTAGATTTTCATCCCGTGAGATCCTAGGGACTAGAAACTTCCCAACGCATCAAGATTCTCCTCTGCCTTTGGCTCTCCGCTCCTCCTCGTTTCCAATTCAGGGTTTGGTCTAAAAGGGAAGAATTCAGCCTTCTACACACACACACAAACACACAAACACACACACCTCTCTCCCCATTATGAATTTTTTAAAGCCTCTGAAAGCGAGAGAATCAGTCATGGGGGAAAAAGGAAAAAAAAACACAAATGCAGATACGAGCCACGCTGCCAGCTTGCTACTTAAGGCCAGAGCTTTGCTGGGAACAAATCTCTCCGCTGGCTTTCCTGGCTAGTTCTGAGCTGCTTATCCTAAAAAAAGAAAGAGAGAGGGGAGGGGAGGGAGGAAGGAAGGAAGGAAGGAAGGAAGGAAGGAAGGAAGGAAGGAAGGAAGGAAGGAAGGAAGGAAGGAAGGAAGGAAGGAAGGAAGGAGGAAGGAAGGAAGGGATCAGATAATACGCTTGAGGAGGGAAGGAGAGGGAGAGAGAAAGGAAGGGAGGAAGGGAGAGAGGGAGAAAAGGAAGGGAAGGAAGGAATCAGATAATACGCTATGAGGAGGAAGGGACAGAGGAAGGAAGGAAGAAAGGGAGGAAGGAAGGGAGGGAGGGAGAAAAGGAAGGGAAGGAAGGATCAGAGCTTTGACCCCTGGCACCCTTGACATTTCTCCTAAGTGGGGAGCCTGCAGCTGACCCCCCACACACACACACCCCGCCTGCCTGGCCCAGGTTCCCCATTTATGCTGTATCTTCCCTGCTCCTTCAAGTGCCACCTTGCCTGGCCTTGCCAGCTTGGAGGTGGAAGTTATATTCCTGCCGGGCATTAGCCAGGTTCCGACCATCCTCCTCTGCCTTGGGCTGCAGGTTTGGGAGCAAGGAAGAGTACATGTACTTCATGAATCAGTTTCTGGAACACGAATGGACCAACATGCAGCGCTTTCTCCTGGAGATCTCCAACCCGGAGACCCTCTCCAACACGGCCGGCTTTGAGGGCTACATCGACCTGGGCCGGGAGCTGGCCACCCTTCACTCCTTGCTCTGGGAGGTGGTGGCTCAGCTGGATCAGGTAAGGCCCGGAGACCCACATCCCAAGGGGCCCAGCGGAGCTTCCTGGGTGCCCCAAAGGGCGCCGGCTGGGATGGGTCCCTGAAGAGGCTGCAAACAGACCATCCTTTTCCTCCTTTGCAGAGCACGGCCACCAAGCTGGGCCCCTTGTCGCGCCTCCTCAGGGACGTCAACGCCGCGCTGAGCAACCCATCCTGCATGCAGCTCTCCGTCACCAGCGATCCGGCCGCCTCCACCCCAAGCGCCGGCAACGGCATCTCCGTGGGGCTCCAGAAAATGGTCCTGGAGAGCGATCTATCTGGGTAAGAGCAGGCAGGTTGGCCATAGCGGTGGGAGGTAGGGAGGCGGTCCTGGCCTCGGCGAGACTGTGTGCTCTGGAGACCCTGAAGTGGAAGGGGCTGAGGCTGAAGGGGGAGGAGGGAGGCAAAGTTCAGTTGCACAGGCCAAACACACCCCGCCCCGTATGGCACCTGCCGTCAGGCATAGAGGCCTTGGTAAGGCCTCACAGGTGGTGGCCTCTCTACCCACACTGAAACTCAGAGGAATAATGGTTGGGTGAGGGTCCCTGAGGGTGCAAAGCTCTCCCGGGTGAGTTCAGCATGTCCTTCACCTGAGCATGGCGGATGCGATGCGCTTGCTTGCTTGCTGTCCTCTGCGTAGCGTGTTTTTCTCTCTCTGCCTCACTGCCGTTTCTCCTTTTCTTCTTCTTCTTCTTCGTCGTCTTCGTCTCCTCTTCCTCCTTCCTCTTCTCCTTATGCATTTTTATTTCCCCCACAGTCTGATAGATTTCACACGGTTACCGTCTCCAACTCCTGAAAACAAGGACTTGTTTTTTGTCACAAGGTCTGTGGGGGCTCAGCCATCGCCTGCCCGGAGCTCCAGCTACTCGGAGGCCAATGAGCCCGACGTCCAGATGGCCAATGGCAGCAAGAGCCTCTCCATGGTGGACTTGCAGGACAATCGCCTTTTGGACGGCGGGGGCGGCGGGCTGGGGGCCGCCGAAGCGCTCCCCGAGAGCCACCCCTCCGCCGGGCAGGCCTGGGCCACGCGGACTCAACAGAGCGGCACCATGGGCACTGCCACCGTGCGCCGCTCGGCACAGACGCCCACCACTCCCAACGCTGAGAACGCCCCTGGCCGGCCGCAGCTGCTGGCCCCCCTCTCCTTCCAGAACCCCGTCTACCAGATGGCGGCCGGCTTGCCACTCTCTCCCCGGGGACTGGCCGACTCGGGCTCCGAGGGCCACAGCTCACTCAGCTCCCACAGCAACAGCGAAGACTTGGCAGCGGCCACCAAGCATGGTTTCGGCAACCCCAGCGTCCCGGAGGACTTTGCCCGGCGGGCTGGAGAACTGGCCCGTCGGCAGCTCTCGGTGGCCGAGAAGGGTGGGCAGCCGACGATGCCCCGGCAGAACAGTGGTGGCCCCCAGCGACGGATAGACCAGCCCCCTCCCCCGCCCCCGCCCCCGCCCGTCACTCGGGGCAGGACCCCTCCCTCCTTGCTGAGCACCTTGCAGTACCCCCGGCCGGCCAGCGGGGGCCTGCTTTCCTCCTCGCCCGACTGGCCGGGCAGCGGTGCCCGCCTGCGCCAGCAGTCTTCCTCCTCCAAGGGAGACAGCCCCGAAATGAAACAGCGCACCATGCACAAGCAGGTGAGTGGGGCTTCCGGGTGGGGGGAGGTGGGCCAGGCCATGAGCCCCAGGCAGCTCCTCTGACGCCCACTGGCTTCTCTCCATGTTGGCCTCTCTGGCCACCTCACTCTGTCCCCTGCTCCTCCAGCACACAGGATGCCCATTTGGGACCCCTCTCTGCTGCTTCTGCCCACTCAGGAGGAGCCATATCTGTCACCAGACACCCAGTGGGGGGAGCTGAGCTGCTGCCCCCATAAACCCCAGCACCTTTGCCCTTTCTTATCACTTAATGCCATAAATCCTGGAGCTGTTTGTTCACCTTCAGCCCCGTCAATCTCTGTGTGAAACTTAAGGGCCACACTCAGCTTTTTGGGCCCCAAGATGGCTGCTCCACAGACCTGGGTCTTCCCCAGAGTGATCTCCCACTCCCATTTCCACCCCTTGGCGGGAAGTCTTGCAATTTGCATGTCTTCTTGGGGCACTTAGGTTCACCTCAGGGGTGGGATTTTACCAGTTCGCAACTATTCACTAGAACCGGTTGTTAACATTCTAAGCAGTTAGGAGAACCAGTTGTTAGAAGAAATTAGTGGGCTAATCCTGTAAGGAAGGCAGGAAGGAAACATTCTGGGGTTGCTTACAGAAACTGCCTCTCCGTTAACCCTTATTACATTCTTGGCAGGACTAGACTTCCTGTCTCAGGAACTTCTCTGGAGTTTTTTTTTCCCCCTCCTTTGCTGGTACTTTGCTTGTGTGGAGTGACCACTCAAAGTTAGAATGGCACTGAAAAAAGTGACTTTTCACACTTTTCACCTTTTTTACACTTACGAATGTTGCAGCATCCCCACAGTCACAAGAGGCCAGGCGAGGAGATGCGTGCCTCGATGTGAGTGATGTTGAGTTGGCCACGCCCAGCCAATTACATGACCACCAGGCCACATCCACCCAGTCACATGACCACCAGGCCATGCCCACCAACTAAGCCACGCCCACAGAACCGGTTGTTAAAAAATTTGAATCCCACCCCTGGTTCACCTCCAAGAAAGTCAGCCGCCTGTGGCTTTTACCCCTTTAATAGCAAGAGCACTTAGACTTATATACCGCTTTGTAGTGCTTTACAGCCCTCTCTTAAGTGGTTTACAGAGTCATATTAATCATCCACATATTAAAAGCGCCCCCCAACAGAACAACTGAAGGGGGGGTGTCTTTGCTTCATCTGAAACTATGTGAGATGCCCACGCTCCCTCGCTGAAACCCTTGCAAAGCCAGGGCCCTGTCGAGCCCAGCCCTTCTACCCACCCCTGGCAGCCTCCTGGCGTGCCAACTTTCATGCCCCCATCAGCAGGGCAGAACCTGGAGGGAGAGGGCCGTTCTCCGCCCCTCTGTTCCACCAAGGGCGTTGTGCCCGCTTGGCTTCCACCTTATGCCCTCTCTCCGCCACACGGCGCCTTCCTTGCAGGCCCCTTCTCCGGTCAACCCCAATGCGCTGGACCGCACGGCCGCCTGGCTCTTGAACATGAACGTCCAGTTTCTGGAGGAGGAAAACGCCGAGCCAGAATGCAAGCTCAGGAGTAAAGACGAGCTCAGCCAAGAGGAAAAGGTAACAGGGCGACCACCGCGGTCTTGGCTTCAGAGCTCCCGGTTCTGGGAAGACGGAGGAAAACTTGGTCTCAAGCCCCCTAGCTGTGGGGGGAGTGCACCCCTTGGACTTTCTCCACCCTCTCCTGCTTCCTTTGCCCCTTCTGCACTTCCCTCCCGCCTGCCTTGCTCACCCCATTCTCCCGGGGGTGCCCCACCAGGCCTGGGCATTGTTTTCAAAGAAAGGAGCATATTTGTAGCTCAGGGTTGAACTGCGGGCTCCTTGGCGCTCTCTGAGCTTGGTGGTTTTCTTGCAGACGTTTCGTGACCCAACTGGGTAACTTTATCAGTGCTAGAAGGGAGTGGGCTTTGTGGAGAAGAGGAGGGAGAAAGAGGAGGAGGAGGAGGAGCATAGGGTCCTTGATGCTCTCTGAGCTTGGTGGTTTTTCTTGCAGACATTTCATGACCTAACTAGGTAACTTTATCAGTGCTAGAAGGGAGTGGGCTTTGTGGAGAAGAGGAGGGAGAAAAAGGAGGAGGAGGAGGAGGAGGAGGAGGAGGAGGAGCATAGGGTCCCTGGTGCTCTCTGAGCTTGGTGGTTTTCTTGCAGACATTTCATGACCTAACTGGGTAACCTTGTCAGCACTAGGAGGGAGTGGGGTTCTTGCATTCCCTTCTTGCACCGGTGGTAGGACAGATCCCTGCCTGTCTCCAAAGAGGGTGGACGGGGACCGCAGGGGGCGGCTGCTGTGGCACAGCTGGCCTAGTCCCTCCATTCCTCCCTTCCCCTTTGACACCCCCCACCCCAGTATCAGCAAGACGTGGCAGTGCTGCAGGACAAGCTGCGCCAGTCAGCCAAGAAGCTGGAGGAGTACGAAGTGCACTTCCGGTGCCAGGAGGAAGGCACGCAGAAGCTGGCGCTGGAGTACCAAGCCCGCCTGGAGGAGAGCGAGGACCGGTTGCGGCGGCAGCAAGAAGACAAGGAGATACAGATGAAGGGGATCATCAGCAGGTAAGTGGGGAAGGGGGGGGCGGAATGGAGCATCCTTGGGGGTGTTCCTTGGAACCCTCACACTTCCTCTGTGCCCCTCCCCAAAAGTCAATCGCAGGGGATTCCTCCAGCGGGCCCCACTCCGACCAGCATAGCTCACACGAATCTGGCGCTTAGACCTGCCGCCAGAATTTCTTTGTGTCCAAAAATGGTGGGGCTGGGAGGAGAAAGAAGGGGAGAAAGGCTGTTCCGTTGAGAGGGGAACCCCACCACTTTCCCACCTCCAGGCTGATGTCGGTGGAGGAGGAGCTGAAGAAGGACCACGCGGAAATGCAGGCGGCTGTGGACTCCAAGCAGAAGATCATCGATGCGCAGGTGGAGTGGGGACTTTCTCTGAGCTGCACTGTTTGTGTATGTGGTGGTGGGGAATCTGGGCAGGGGTTAAATGCAGGGAACCCAAAAACGCCCGAGGAATGACTTCAGAGTCAGGCCCTTATGGCTGCTTGCGGAGAGACTGAATCTTGCCCAACTAAAGCACAAATCTATACAACTCTTCAATGTATCCTGAGAGCAGTCAGGATGGGAGCTGTAGGTTCCTGCCTACCAAGGATTCCAGGCTGCCTCTTGGCACCTTGGGCAAGGCACCCCACCCATGCCACTCTCCACCCTCTTCCACCCCCCACCAAAGAAGAAGGTCAGACGAAGGAGCCCATTGTCAGATGGAGCTTCTGCCCGTCCAGGCGTTGGTCCCGCTGGCACCCAGGCGGAGTGACGCTGCTGGGTGGGCTGTGCTACCTGAGCAGCTCCAGGGATTTGCCCGGCTCCTCGTATCTCCACAGCCCTGGCCCATTAGAGGCAATAAGAGATGCCTCTGGCCTTAGCAAGAGCCATTCCTCCCAACTCATCCATTAATTAGTCCACCGGCTGGATCGATTCAGGGACGAGAAGCAGAGATCTCCATCAGCCGCCCAAGGCGAGGCTGGAGGACGAGCCCCTTCCTAGGGGAACCTGCCTCTCCAAATAATTCCAGGCAAGGGCTGAAAGGAGAAGCTGGTTTGCTGCAGATCAATAACACAGGCGCCTTCCTGGGAAAGAAAAAAAAAACATCGCAAAACCTAGAAAAGAGGAAGGCAACTGCCCCCCAATTCAAAACGGGGTCGCCACCTCTCTCCTCCTGGTCCCTTTTCTCTACCTTGGGGACTTTTGAGAAATGTTGGACTTCCAGAATTGCACAGCCACCAACGCGGCTGGACTTCCAACTCCCAGAACTCCCGGGTAGCATGCTGGCATTCTGGGAGTTGAAGTCCACACTTCTTCAAAGTCACCAAGGTTGGGAGAAACCGTCCCAGACGGACCATGTTGTTGTCTTGTTTATCCCAGTTTTTTTAAAAACCGCTTTAGCTGGGGAAATCTTTGCACTGACCGTCCGTCTCCCCTTTTGCCCACCCCAGGAGAAACGCATCGCCTCCTTGGACGCGGCCAACGCCCGGCTCATGAGCGCCCTCACGCAGCTGAAAGAGAGGTACAGCACGCAAACCCGCAACGGGATCTCCCCCACCAACCCAACTAAATTGCAGATCACCGAGAGCGGTGAATTCCGGAACAGCAGTAGCTGTTAACCCAGGGACCATGCTGCTGCGGGTGTGCGAGAGAGTGAGCGAGAGGAGAGCCAAGTCGAGCGCCCAGGAGGGGTGAGCTACCTGGCACGGGCCTGGCACTCCCCTGGTCCGCCTCCTCCAGCGGGCAAAGCCAAGTGGACTCTGAGCGCTCCTCGCCAACAGCCCCTGGCCCAGGGATGGCGCTGGTTTGCACAGGAGCCTCCAACCGAGCAGGAGCTAAGCCAGATGTCCAAAGAAGATGCTTCAACAGCAAAGGCAGGAATGTGGAGAGACTTTTGACGTGCCCAGCACCCTGTTCCAAGCACGTTCTCCCTGATCTGTCCTGGCTCCTGGCGCTGCCACCACCCTGGAATTTGTCCTAGCTGCCACCAACACGTCCCACCGAGTGCTCGTTCGGTGCCAGGGGCCTTGTCCCCTTTCGTCTGGGGATGGCACTCCCCCTGGCCCCAACAGATCTCATCAGGGGACGGAGGAGGAATTGGGGCAGCTCAGGGGCTCCATCACGGGCCGAAGGATTCTCTGCACAGGCATCTCTGTGTGAGTCCCTGAAGAATGGCCGCTAGCCAGAAAACCTCAACCTGGGCGGAAAGTTCAGGGATGTTCCACTCTCTCTCGGTTTAAGTTTGCAGAATTCATTTGGGGCTCAACTTTTATCAGCACGGATCCCCCTTCCCCTTCCAGCACTTAGGCTCCTCCCACCCAAGCATTTCTGCCCCCACCCCCAGGGCTGGAGACAAGGCCAAAAATAAAGGGGGAAAGGGCAGAAGGCGGCATCAGTTCGATGCAGCCACGAGCCAGGCTTGCGTCTGGGGGACACGTTTTGCATGCCAACTTCTGCAAAGGCAACCCAATGAGCTGGGCAGCAGGAGGTCCGTTTTGGCCCCTGGCCATCTTTAGGCTGGCGAGACACCCCCCAACAGTTTGAAAAGGAGGCGAAAGCTGCAGAAGACCCTCCCTCCCCTTGCCCAGCCAAAGCGAGAGCCCACTTGATGCGGGCAGGGCCACAACCTCCGGCCAAAGGGCTGTTTCGCTGCGCCAAACAAGAAGAGCGCGAAAAATAAGCTTCCTGCTACGACGTGAAACTCTGAAGCCCGAGAAACCCAATCCACACCAGGGCGTAGTGCAATAGTGTGTCAGCGGATACCAGGGCAGTCAAATCTTCGGCGGGGTTTGCAAAAGGAAGAAACCAGCCTGGGCCTTCCGGGGGTGGTTTTGGTGTTGGGGTAACGGCTCCTCCCCCAATTTCCTAGCACCGAGGGAGCTGCCGCCCCACAGATGGGGAGGGCACCCACCCAAGCTGCTCACAGGGGTGGGTGGGGTCTGCTTGGCGGGCCCTATTTCTCCAGCAACGTGTATGGCAGGTCCCTGCATGATGGCTGCCGGAGAAGCACCAGAGGATGGAAAAAAAAACAAACGACAGCCTCCCTCGTGTACGAAAGCCGGTTAACTCCCTCTCTTTTTTTCTTTCACAGTCTGCGTTAGGAATAAAACAGCCCAAAGCCCAAAGCAGACTTTTTCTGGACTCCTCTCCTCTTTTCAGGGTGTGTGTGTGGGTGCTGCGTGGGAAGCTTGCCACCTCGACGAGGCCGCGCAAAAGAGAGAGTAACCGAGCAAGGAGGCGCCCTCTGAAAAGTGCCACCCCACCCCCTCTTTCCCTAATCAGAACCGCTGGGCAGCCTTAGCCGGGCTGGCGGGCCTGTCTTGGCAGTGTGGTCCGTTGTGAGACCCCCTACAGGTGTGTAGGAGGCAGCAGCCACGAAGGAAGGCAAAAGAAGCCAGACGTTGAATCTCTCTCTCGCTCCAAACGCTTCCCCGCCCGCCATCTGGCTCGGCTGCGTGCAAACTCTGGCCCCGGGGCCCTTTCCCAGAAGACCCGAAGTTTAATCCTGACAACACCCCCACCCCCAACACCTGGCGATCCCACCTGGTCCCCGAACGTTTGCAGACAATCACGCTGCTTTTTCTGCACCCCGCTTTCTCTCTCTCTCTGTCTCTGGGGCGAAGGAACCAATGCCTAAAGATCAGTGGCACCGCTGGACGCCTCCCAATAGTCATGTCTTTTACCCCTCCTCCCAATTTCCTAGGGCATGGTGCCCAGGCAGGGTCTTAGGCAGCCTGGGCAAAGCAGCCGGGGACTGGGCGCCTTTCCTTGCCAAGCACTCCCAGGGCTCGCGGGGTCTTCCCTTTGAGTGGGGCGTGCATCCGAAGTCCCTCCCAGCCAGCCATACCTTAAGTAAGCAGGTACCTTCCCCTGCGCTGTCCTTGGTCCTGTTGGGCACTTTCAGGGCGCTGGGAACGTTTGCCCAATGCCATGTCACAAATGCTGGACCCTGCCCTCCAGGAAGCCCTCTCGCCTCTGCCCACCAGAGGCCTGAGATGCCCAGGAGGGAACCCCTGTGCCATCCGGGGTTCAGTCCAGCCCCTGGGTGCTCGACTGGATGCCCTCCCTTCCTCACCCCTCAAGCCTGGGCAGGTGGGAGGGGCCCCTCAGCTCCCTTCTCCCAATGGTTTGCACCTAGAAGAGAGAGAGACCTCTGCTGCCCTTTCATTCTCGGGGTGCGCGTGTGTGCGAACCCCGTTTTTCTCTCTCCTTGAACTTTCCGCCATATGAACTGGTTACGATCTGTAAGGTTTTCTCTCTCTCTCTCTTTTTTTTTTTTACAACTAATCCTTCTATAATACATACTGATCTTTAGAAGTTGTACAGGTCCTCTTTGTAAAACGGAGAAAGATGTTTTCAAGTATCGAATATAATGTGCCATTTTTTTAAAAAAAAAATTCTTTTGCCTGAGAATTTTAAAAAAAGAAAAGAAAAGGCTGCTTTGATTTAGGGGAGCTGCAGTGTTTAGAGTCACGCAGGGGGGGCGGAATGGGGCTGGCTCTATCCAAATGCTCCTTTGGAAAACCCAGATAATGGATGGTTCCCCGTGGTCTGGTTCCTCTTGGAAGTGAGCTTCGTGGTTCCTGCTAAATTCTGGAGGGAGAAAACGTTGATATCAAATAGGTGGGTTGTTTTTTTTTCCCCCAATGCAAGATCCATCCCGAATTTGACACTCGGGCCAAGCCAGCTTGGTGGGAAATCAGCACTGAATCCCTGAGGGCTGAATTGAAGACCCTATATGGGGAGGGGGCTGGGGCACCCCACAACCGTCACCCACAATGCAAAGGAACCAGAGGGCCCGGGTTGACCCCAAATGCATGTCTGGTTTTGCTGGATGAGACCCGATGGGTAAAAAATCCACTGGATTGCTCTTGGGAAGGTGCCAGAGCCCACCAATCCAGGGGCTCGGGTCACGAACGAAAGGTGCCATGGTTTAGTTGAGCCCTCAACCAACTCTGGACCTGATCGAGCCAAGGGGGGGGACAGTCGATTTTGCTTTCAAACTGAGCAGGGAGCAGGTTTTTGCCCGACATCCTCCCCCTTCATCACAGCCCTCATTGGGGTTGGGGGACAAGCCACAGGGGCCCACCCAGATCCTTGGTGGCGGTCTCTATCCAGCACAATAGGCTGGAGGGGGTTGGCTTGGCCCCAGAGCCAAGCAGCCCCCCCCTATTCTCCCCCAAGCAGCCCAGTCCACCCACCTGGGCAACCGGGTGCAGAAGGTGGGCGAAGGAAAAGCAGCTGGTAGTGGGTTTTCCCATCCAGCCCTCCTCCTGTACCACTCACCATACCGTGCCACAAGGATCTGTGTGGGGAGACCCAGAGATTGTGCCCCTATCCGGAAGATGGGAAGGTTTCACCAAAGCCCCCCAAGGTGGGTGGGCAGTTGGGTGTGGCTGTTGGGGAAGGACAGTGATTTTTCAACCAAACGGGACTCCCTTGTGGTTGCTCTGTGGTTCGGCATCCATTATGTAAAAAAAAACAAAAAAAACCTCCATGTGGTCTCCTTTCCCTTTCCCTTCCTGGACAGCAGCACTGTGTCTTCAGATATACCTCTCTGGCGCCTACAAGCGTCCTGGGTCCCTCTTGCTCCCTGTTCAAACTAGTCTCCGTGTTTTATAGTCTCTTCTAAAAGAAACCAAGCAAAAAAAATATATGACAATAATAATAAAATAACTTTTGTAAGTATGTTTAATAAAAATAATAATAATAATGAATAATAATAATAATAATATGAAGCCGAGGACTTGCTGAGTCGTTTCCTTCAGTTTTGCTGTCGAATAATGTACAGAGAACGTAGTTTGTGTCCAGAGCAAAAAAAAACAAAAAACAAACCATGATGTGTGTGTGCCATTTATGTACATTTGCAATTAGAAAAAATATTAAAGATTTATTTAGCTATTTTATTCAAGCTTTTTTTCCCGTGTAGGATGCCTGTTTGCTTGAGAAGTGAATCGTCTTTGTGGGGTGTAGGTGGGTTGGGGGGGGCAGTGCTGAAGTTTGCCAGGGGTCAGCTGCACCCCAAATTCTGCAGAAGGAGGGACCGAGAGAGCGAGAGAGAGCCCAGGTGCCAGGTAAGAACCTAGGGTTTTTTTTTGGTTACCCTCTTCCTACTCTCTGCTCCTTGCAAACCCCCCTTAATTCCTTCTCGCTCTTTCACGCCAGGCCAGCGTCGCACCTTGGAGCGACCTGGGCGTCTCATTCGACCGGGGTTTCCTTCCCTTCCCCTGCACAGAAGGCAGTTCTCAACAGCTGTCCGTGTGGCGTGCAAAGTCCACGGGGGAACCAGATTCACAACTGTGTTAACTTGCTTAACAGCGCAGGGATTCACTTAACAACCGGGTCAAGAATAGGCATAAAATGGGGCAAAACGCACTCCACCACTGTCTTGCTTAGCAATTTGGAGTCAATGGTGGTCGTAAGTCGAAAACTGCCTGCATCCTTTCTTGACCTGATCTCCTCTTTTGGTTTTTCCAAGAAATAATCCCTGGGTGGGGACCAGCCACCCTCCACTTCCTGGTGCACCTTAAAATCTCCCCCTTCTCTTTCCACCCCTTCGATAACCATGTTACGAAGGCACCTCATCCACCTGCTCGTCCTGGCTTCTTGCCACTTAGGTATAAACTGCAATCCTTCACTCCATTTTCCCTGTCAAAAGCCAATTACCTCAGTCTCAGATACATCAATTTTCAGGCCCAGACCCCTCGCTGCTGCTTCGCACAAGCTAACATTGGCTGAAAATCACTCCGGTGTTTTTTTTTTCAGCCGAGCAGCGGCAACATCTGCATATAAATGCACGCCAGAGCCCTGCCAGCCAGCCATAAGCATTCTTTAGGTATTTATTTCTAAATTTAGCAGCCAACAGAACCTCACACACGTCCTTCTCTCTGCTCCACACTCAAATGATCTCTTAAGCTTCCCTCTTTTTTTGCCCGGAGCTCTCTCGCGTTCAGCAACTAACCTTCAACTCTTGTCCTTGCGGGAAACGTGCCAAAATTCAAGCTTATTTAATTTAACCTTCCTTTTTTTTTCTTTTTCTTTTTTCTTTTTGCAGCCCACAAAGGTACAAGAGAGGGTCACATTTTTGCCCTTCTTAATGACGGACAGAGCAGCCCACATCCACTCTGCTTGGCGCAAAGCTGCCTGGCCTTCTAAACGTTCGAAATTCTCGCTTCCCTTGTCAGCCCTGCATGTTTCCAGGCACACTTTAGCGAATTAATGGGCCTGTAGGTGTTCTTGCTCACTTCACCACACAGGAAACAATAAAGAGCAGTCTTCCAATCCACAGTTTTTCACAACACCTTAAATAAAATGCAGGGCTGCCCTGCAGGCACAACACCACTTGCTTTTAACGTTTCTACTCCAACACTCCTGGCATTTTTCAACAGTCTCGGCGTTTGTGTCTTAAACCTTTTCACGTTTTTCTTTTTCTTGGACAGAAGTATATGCGGCTTTCATTTCTGTTCCCCTCTTCAGCATGTCTCCCATCAATCACAGCTTTTCTCATTTTGTTTCTCAAAAACACCCAGACACATTTACATGCAATTGTGCCCCCTGGGTTACAGAGCCCTTATTCGCTCGCTCAGGTCTTCCAAATCTTTTATTTTGGCGACAACTTACCAAGGGGAAAGAAGCAAACTAGAAGGTAGCGATTATGACGAGGTGTTGGTGCATCTCTCACACACACGCACCAATACACCGTGAAATAACTTGTACACACTAAAAAGCATTTGCCAAGGTAGGGGAAGAATCCTGCACCACTTCCAAAGCTTGAGGCTTTGGCATACCTGGCCTAAAGGATGCCAACCGCCCTCCAGCTCATGGCAGCGAGGCTGGCCATCCCAGTCTTGGCATCTCCTCCAGCCGGACAGCCGGGTCGTCGTTTCTGAGGGACCCTCTCTTTGCCAGCCAGCACAGGCAGACCCCCCCCAATCTACGTCCAGCCCCAGATGGCCTTTGCCAGCGATGCTCAGACCTTGGGCATATGGTACCACTGGGTTCCTGCCCTGCCTTCTGGTTTCCGGACATCTTGGCGGCTTTCTTTCTGGCACCCTTCAAGGGAGGCTAATTACTGTGCCGCTAATGAGGCGCAGGTGCTAATTCTTCCTCCTGGTCTTTCAACAGGCCTCTTCCAAGGCTGCAGATCCCCTTCCAGAAGGGCAAAGAAACCGGGGCAGGAGCTGTGCAGTCAGAGGGAAGGAGGAAGGCTTTTGTTTCTGTCCCAAAGAGCAGCTGCCCCGGAGGGGAACCAGGAGGGCTGGGCCCTTTAGTGTACTGGCTGCAAGCCTGGCCTCCAACCTTCACCCCCTCTGCTTTCTTCCTTTACTCCCCTCGGTCAAGCCACTGTAAAGATGGGGCCTGGGGGTGGAGGGGCTAAAGCAGAACCATGATTGCTATAGTTCTACACAAGCGATGCTAAAGTAGGGCGTTGTTTAAATCGTTCCCCCTTTTAAAAACCGGGGCTGCACCGCCCACTCTGGGAGGACAAGCTGGCATGCCCCGCAACCATAGCCGATTCTTGCTCACCCACAGCCATTTCAGATGCCAGCCCACAACAGGACCATGTCTAGATTTGCATTCCTGGGCCACAAATCAGCAAACCGGGGGTGCTCTTTAAAGAGCGATGCTCTTGCAAAATTGCCCAGTTGGCCAAATCTAGCGAAAGGGGGGGGGGAATTGGGGAGTGAAAATTGGGCTCGCCAACCTTTGGATGGGCCCTTGACGTGGGCTCCTTTCCCAAGTGGCTCCAGAGACGTTCCTGAAATAGGAAGTCTAGTCCTGCCAAGAATGTAATAAGAGTTAACGGAGAGGCAGTTTCTGTAAGCAACACCAGAATGTTTCCTTCCTGCCTTCCTTACAGGATTAGCCCTGTAATTTCTTCTAACAACCGGTTCTCCGAACTGCTTAGAATGTTAACAACCGGTTGTAGAGAATGGGTACGAACTGGTGGAATCCGACCCCTGGGCCACATCATCTTCCCTCTGCTCCCAGGGCCTGTCTCGTCTCTTCCCCTCCCCTCTGCCGAGACAAAACGAGGCCCGCGGAGGTGGCAATTAGCTACCTGATCTAATTACTGTAATTGCCAATACAGATTATCCGCACAACGTTGTCGCAGCCGCCCGGTTAATTTCTTGCCTCCCCAACCGTCCTCCACCAGGGAGGGAGGGTCTCCCCTTCCAGAGAGGGTGAGGAGGCTGCCTTCCCTTCCAGGGGTCCCGTCCGGCCGTCCCCAGCAGCAGCCCTGACAAGGAGAAGCCCAACTGGTAAAGTGAGGGGAAGGACCAGACAAAGGGGAAGGGGGTGTTTCATCTCCTGGGATTTCCAGGTTTTAAGTGGCCCATTCAGCACTGTTCATTTCCTGCTTCTCTCTCTGGAAACCAGGGCTGTAAAACAAGCCCACCAAAAGCAGCTTCCCATGAACCGTTTTATCCCCATTAAAAAACTGCATGTCAGAAATGATGCATGACTAACACCCTCCTGCATTATGCATTGCCTGCCTCCTAGACAGGGAGAGGGGGAGGGAGGGGAGAGAGAAAGAGAGAGAGAGAGACAGAAAGACAGAAAAAGAGAGAGAGAAAGAGAGAGAGACAGAGAGAGAGAGAGAAAGAGAAAGGAGAGACAGAGAAAGAGAGAGAAAGAAAGACAGAAAGAGAGAGAGACAGACAGGCACACAGAGGCAGAAAGAGAAACACAGAGAAAGAGACAGAGAAAAGAGACTCATTTTTATATCTTAAACCCCCCCCCCCAAACAAATAGGTATTATCAGGTAACCTGGAGCTAAAATAGAGAAGCACCATTTGCAGAAATGGGGGGGGGTGTCTACTTTAGGAAGAAACGGCTAAGCTAATTAAATCCGTGTTTTAAAAACGTCTCTTTTGATTGTTTTAGGCTAAAAATCAAATAAAATTGCAAAATCTCTAGCTGGCAGGCCTATCCCAAATGCCTTCCTATCATTGCTCTTTTTCCCCCTCTAGTTATTGATAAATAGAAAATGTTTCTAATGTTAGTAAAAAAAAAAAAAAAAACCTTAAAACCCCCCCAAAAAACCTAACTAATGAATAAGCTTCGAGCGGCGAACACTCCCAAGGAAAAAAAACAAAAAAACAAAAACAAAGGAAAACGCTGCAACCGGCAAGAATCAAATCAATGGTAAAATATTGAATACCTTTGTTCAGTCCTCCAGGAATTCAGCTGTTTAGCCACAATATCCATTTTATTTCTCTTCTTAACGAAAGTGTTTCATTATCACCTTCTGTTCCACAACACGAAAGCCTCCCTCTGAAATCTGATCCCTTGCCCGATCAAATCTTTGACTAAAAGGCTTCCTTCCTTCCCCTAAATATTCTCTGGATCTGATTTTTTTTTTTTTTAGGGCCAAGCAGACTTGGCTGGATCCCTTTGGGGACACGGGGAGCCCCTTTCCCGGGAGTGGGCAAAACCCCTCTGCATTTGGGCCCCTGGATTACTGGGGGAGATGTGGCTGGCACTCAAGACAGGTTGGTCTTGCCAAGGCTCCCATAGGGCACAAAATCCAAGTGAGCTTTGTGGTATGCGAGAGGAGCCCCCCAACCGACCTAAAAGGCCCCCACCTTCCCAAAAGCCCCACTGAGTCTTTATCCCCACGAGAGACATCAACCCCCCAATGACTGGGATTGCATCGAGGGCTGCAGACGGTCTAAGCAAGATTTTCTCCGCCTGGGGACATTTGCAAAACCTTTGCCACTTGGGTGGGGGAGAGAGGGATTCCAGGGTGCTTTGGCCAGGAGGACCACATCTCGGTAGGGGATTCCCCTCCCCCTTCATGCAACACAGGCATCCCCCCCTGCCTCACCCCCGCCCAGCCCCTCCCAAATAAAGAAGACACTTAGAAAGCAGCTGGCATACATAAATAGGATTTTAGTTCACCAAACGTTTCACTCTTCGTCCTTTCTACCTCTCTGTGCATCACCCATCTCCCGACTTCTCCTTCCCCCTCCCACCAAACTTCCTACCCCCTCCCCAGCCCACGGAGACTGGGCTCCCTTGGGCAAGGAGGCTCCCCGATGGCTGGAGAAGGCCTGTTTTGATCCAGGAGCCCCCCAGCCCTCTGCTTTGACGATGTGATGCACCTACAGGCCGTGCCCAGAAGGCGTTTGGCCGAGGAGCATCGGTCAAGCCACATGGCCTCCTCTCCCCTGGCACAAAAAAACCCCTAATGTCTCTGACGGGGGAGGGCTGGGCACGGCTCCCCCTCTGGCAGCACAGGCTGGGCATCAGGCTTGGGAGAGCCTTCATGCCCAACAAAACCTGCCCTCTTCAGGGCTGGAAGCTCCTGCAGTCCACGAACTTCTGGCTCCTCTGGAAGGCGGCCGCATCACTGGGCCTGGCGGGGCTGAGCTGCAGCCGGCCTTGCGGGCAGGTGACCAGGGTGGCCTGTGTGCCGGAGAGGCTCCGGCTGCAAGCCAGGCGCTTCTCGTCCAAGACGGCCAGGTTGTACTCGCAGAAGTCCAGGAGAAGCTCCACCTGTTCGTGGAGCGAGAGGGACTTGTACCTCCTCTGGGCCAGGAAGCAAATGGCCTCCACGAAGGCTTGGAGGCTCATCCCTGGGGAGGAGGAAGAGGGGGAGGTGAGCCAGGGGGAGCGCTGAGAGCTTTGGGTCACCTAGGTTTAAGCCAGCCACCCCCCTCTCCCCCACCAGTATCGGCTAGACATTCTGCCCGATTGGAGGTGAAGGTGCCAAACATGGACCATCGCCAAGCACTGAACCTTCTGGCCGGGGTGGGCAACTCAGGCATGCTGACCGCTGCCACTTCCCTACACCCACCCTGTAGCTGCAGTGGCCCCCCATGCTTGGCTGCCAGTCCCCAGGGTGGGTTAGGCAGGTGCCAGGCATGGACCCAGCCCCCAAAAAGAGGATTATTTAGGAAGCACAGCTGTCGCTTTGCCCAAGCCCTCCATGGCCAGGTGGGCAGAGGCTGGCGTGGGCTCCCCATCCGTCCTGCCATGCAAAGAGGGGCTTTAGCTCAGGGCAAGTGCTGGAGTTTGGCTTCTTATGGGGGGGGGCTGGCCAGCTCCTCGGAAGGGAGTAAATAAATCAGACATCCGCAGAGTGCACGCACCCCTCCCACTTCCTCTCTGCTCCCCGCAGGAAAAGTTCTATTACTGCCTCTGGCAAAGAAACGGGGTTTTTTACCTGCATCCCTGGAGTTAGCCACAGCCTCATTTCCATCGCCTGGCACAGAGAGCGGCTTGGGGGATATTAAAATAAATCCCATCCATTACAATTTTTAATAAAACCTGACAATTAACTCAGGGTACACCAGACAGGCAGGGAAGCGCATGCAGCTTCCTGTTGAGACGCTTCTGTGTAATCCAGATCGCATATTAAAACCTCAGAGAGGAGCCCCCCCCCTCCCCATAAAGTGGGGGTGGGGGGCTGGTCTCCCTGGACAAAAAGGCTTTCCACCCCCAAAACGGTGCATCCATCCAAATGCTGCTTTTCTCACGGACTTAACCCACTGCTATGGATTATTTCTTAGTGCTGGCTCTCAGGCACCACCAACCATCTTATTATTCTTATTATTATGATCATCGTGATGATTGACAACCTCCCTTCCTTTGCTCTGCTCTTTGGCTCTTCTTCCTCTGAGCTCTGCTTAAATTCCTCCGATTAAGAATCCCTTTTCATTTCCTGCGACAACACGGCAGCCTCTTTCCCACACTCTGCATTTCTTCGCCGTTCTCCCGGTGAAAACCTGTGTTTCTTCTTTTCCCCCAAAGCGGCGATGATACAAAATCATTCCAAATCGATCAATGGGGGGGGGGGGGGGGAAACACACCTGAAAGGTTGCTCTTTGAATGTTTGGGGGAGCGGGGGGGAAGGCAGCCAGAAACACAAGCTAAACACAACTAAAAGGAACTGAAAACTGCACACTCCTCAGGGAAAGTTTGGATCTGAAAATGAAGTGGTTTTCCAGCGTTTCCCACCCTTGGGATCATGAATATTCATGTCTTCCCCAAATCTAAGCTCTGTGTCAAAAGTTAACTTTACTGGCTATATTGAGTTCTTCTACCCACACTGTGTGGAGATTCTCCGTCGTTCAGGTCATGGCTGTCCCAAAGGGGCACTTCCCAAAAAAAAAAAGCAACTGGACTTTCTTGGTCTTTCCTTGAAGACGTTTCACTTCTCATCCAAGAAGCTTCTCCAGTTCTGGCTGAATATAAATCCACCCATTCTGTCAGAACTGAGGAAGCTTCTTGGATGAGAAGCAAAACGTCTTCAAGGAAAGACCAAGGAAGTCCAGTTGCCTCTTGAAAAAAAAAAACCTTGGGGACCCAGTCCTGATTATTACCACTGATAATATGTGATATACCACCGATAGGGTCATCGTCCACTTGCCACGAATCACGCAAATTGTGCCCGCTGAGGCCAGTGGGGGAAGAAAACGTTCTCAATCAGGGTTTTACATGGCAATTTGGGTCTTCAAACACCATGTTCATATTTAGGGATGTTTGGCTGCGTTCTTCTCCAAAGAGAGAGAATCCGCATCCACGCCCCGATGGGCGGTCAGAACAGATGACCGGCTGCTGGCTGGGCAGAGCCTCTTGGTTCTCTGCAAGGCTTGGAGGCTTCATTGACAGGCCAGGGATGCCACCTTGTGCCTAAATCACCATGTGCTGGTTTTATCTTCCTCACCCCTCCCCAAACCGATGTTTTAAAAGTAAGTGTCTGTTTTCCCCTCTTTTTAACTCCGGAGGAATCAAACAGCACCTGCAACAGTTTTCTAAGGTGGAGAAACTCTACCTGCTACAGAGAGGTAGAGCCTGTATTCTAGGCCTGAAGGGGGCCAGCAGGTGTAAATACCTGAGCCAAGGGGATTGAGCGCAGAAGCTCCACAGATAGTGTCCAGTTGGTACCTGGACCAGCGACCTGCAGAGAACATTGAGGCAGAGGGCTGAAAGCAGGTGATCCAAAAGAGGAAGAATAATTTTTCCCCCTCGGTTATTTCGGTCTGGAGGAAGGCATTCGGGAGGGTGGGGAAAAAAACAACAGAATTGTACTCCTCAGCAGTCCTTCACATCTTTTCCCTTATTGTCACTTCGGTCAGCAAAACAAAAATACACGCCCACACAAAATCCGCGCTGGCAACATCCCACAACCGCAACAGATTCTGCTCACCCACAGCAATTTAAGATGCAAGCCCGACAGAACTCGGGCAAGGAAAAAAACACACAAAAAAAACCAGAGCCCTCGCCCAAGACTGAACAATGGAGCAGATGGTGGGGCTCCTCCGAAGCCATCAATGGGGGGGGCGGGGGGAGAAAAATGGCGCTTCCTCTCCCGTTAATCGCGTGTGTTAATTTCACTCGGCAGGACTCGCCAAACCCGAAAACTTGGCCCTTCTGCTAACCTGGCCCGGCGGCTGCCAAGCTCCACTCCAAGGTGATTCCCTCCAGGGTTGAGATCTGGAGGCTCCTGGGCCCAGTGCAGCAGTGTTCCCCGTGTCTGGCCTCCTCTGGCTTCCCCGAGCCCCCTCTTCTCCCCCTTCCCCCCACCCCCACCGACAGCCTCATGGTCTTTGTAATCCATGCCACATCAGGGACGTCCAGGTCTCGAAATCCGAAGGAAAGAGGCAGTCAGGCCAGCTTCCTAGGACCTGGGAAGGCTGGCTGAGGATTATGGGAGATGATTGCAAGGGTGGCCATCCCCTGTGACCACCTACCCACTTTGAAGACCCAAGAGAATGGACCTTGCCTCCCCTTCCCTTTGCACAGTGCA
This sequence comes from Notechis scutatus, assembly GCF_049901735.1. Taxonomy (NCBI): domain Eukaryota; kingdom Metazoa; phylum Chordata; class Lepidosauria; order Squamata; family Elapidae; genus Notechis; species Notechis scutatus. Next base: position 6,836,014 of record NC_142023.1, read on the forward strand.
GCCTGGATCAGCCAGCTGATCGGGGCCAAGGGGCCCCCCCCACAGCCAGCCCCCTCCCAGGTGGGGGAAGGATGGACCCTGGCATGGCCAGGCGGAGCCCCAGTCTCTGCTTGGTCTCCTGCCAGTCTCCCATGGGTGGCTGGTCAGAGGGAGGGAGACTCACCAGCCTCCCGCTGGTCCACGCTGGGCCCGATCCCCCGGCGAGTGATGTCGATGTACAGAATGTCGCCCGCGGCCATGCTGAAGCCACTGTTGCTGATCTTGCTGTTCCTGGGGAGGAGGAGGAAGGGTGTTATTATGGGATGCTCTCATTTTCTCTGCCTGGAAAGCCTCCCCCAGAGGTGGGATTCAAATTTTTTAACAACCGGTTCTGTGGGCGTGGCTTGGGTGGTGGGCGTGGCTTGGTGGTCATGTGACTAGGTGGACATGGCTTAGTGGTCATGTTATTGGCTGGGCATCACTCACATCGAGGCACGTATCTCCTCGCCTGGCCTCACATGACTGTGGGGATGCTGCAACAGTCGTTAAGTGTGAAAAATGGTCATAAATCACTTTTTTCAGTGCCATTGTAACTTTGAATGGTCACTCCACACAAGCAAAGTGCCAGCAAAGGAAGGGAAAAAACTCCAGAGAAGTTCCAGAGACAGGAAGTCTAATCCTGCCAAGAATGTAATAAGGGTTAACGGAGAGGCAGTTTCTGTAAGCAACCCCAGAATGTTTCCTTCCTGCCTTCCTTACAGGATTAGCCCAGTAATTTCTTCTAACAACCGGTTCTCCCAACTGCTCAGAATCCTAACAACCAGTTCTAGCGAATAAGTGTGAACTGGTAGAATCCCACCCCTGCCTCCCCCCCCCTTCCCCAGGCTCCCCCTCCTCGCCTTATAAACATCCGGAATCCGGTGGGGCCCAGCTTGGTGGTCCCCTTCACTCCCAGGAAGCGGATGAAGAGGGCGGCAATCCTCTCCACCAGCCGCAGGTAGCTGAACTGCTTGGCGTACTTGGGGAAGACTTCCTTCAAGCAGATGGTGGGGAGCTCGGCTTCTGGCGGGGGGCTCTCCTCCAACTCAGGCTTGTTCTCCAGCTCCTCCTCGAAGAAGCTTTCCTTGTCCTGGGCTGCCAGTTCCACCGGTTCAGCTCTGTAGTTCAAGAGGGAGACCTCAAACTCTCAGGAAATGATCCCCATGTAATGGGGAGCTGGAGGTGCCAAGGGGAGACTCTGCCCTATGGGACCCCAGCTGTGTGTTCTGACCAAGGCTTCCAAGACCGTACTTAAGCATACGCTTGGTTAAAACAACTCTTTTTTTATTTCAACGCTGGGAATTCTGTTCATTCCCAGCCTGTAATGACTCCCAAACAGTTCCTCGAGATAAGCACCCACCTTTCTCTCCTTTGAATTGCTGCCAACAACTAAAGTGCCAAATGGACTGTAAAAAAACCAACTGAAGTACAAAGTCCACACCGAGCTTCAAAGATTAATCCACACAGAATGAACGACTTTGCTTCCTGCAAAGGTTTCTTCACCTTTGCCTGTCCTTTATACCTTATGGGAGGGGCAATCACCTCTCAGCCTTGCTCCCAAGTCGCCCCTTTTGTCTCAGCTGCTCTCGCCTTCTAGCAGCTCTGCACAGGCGTGCACTGGGAACAGGCTCCCCTTGTTCCTTTGCCTGGCTGCTGCCAAACTGTGGAGTCAGCACCCCACTCCCAGATGGTCCTGGCCCCATCTCTGCATCGGACGCAGGACCCTCCTCCGAGTCCTTTCCAGACTCCCAGACTGGTCCCCGTTCTTCCCCACTGTCCGATTCCGCACAGGCTGCCAGCGAACCACAACACCATGAGAACAAGGCAACAGCCCTGATGAAGGGGCATAGATGCTTCCTGGGTGCCCACCTGGATCTTCCAAAGGCAGGAAAGGCCCTGTGCAGACTGGCAGGCAGTTCCAGGCATCGTGCCAGGTGCCTGTCCGCTCCATTTTTACACAGAATCCCAGCTTTTAAAAACCACTTTCTAACATTCTGGATTCTCTTTTCCTGCCAAACCCCGATGGTAAAATCGATAGCAAACGAGCCATCCAACGACCTCTGAAGCCCATAGGCCAGATTCGGAGGGCCACCAGGGCCCCAAAAGGGCCACAAAAACCACGTCCTCCCCATTTGTGGCAGACAGGCAGCCTCCGACCCTCTAGGTTTTTGCCAAATTGCAATCCCGTTTTAGGAAACCACCAAGAGCAGCAAGAAAGGAAGCCACCCAGCCTGGGAACCAGAACCTCTGGCACCCACCCCAGAGAAGAGGGGGTCCACGCCGGTTTCCAACAGAGTCAAGCCCTGCATTCATTACACGACTGGCAGGTGAGAAGCCTTCTTGCGGGGGTGGGGTGACCCAGCTTAAAAATGACATAGGAATGCCTGCTTTCGAGGCATTTTATTTCCCTTGTTCTGTGCCTTTCGTCCAAGAGGGATCAACGGGATTGGGAGGAAGAAGGAAAGAGATCCTGTCTGGGAAGTGTCATTGCAGAGAGCAAACATTTCAATTTGAGCCCAGCCTTTTTTTCCCACCCCCCAACATCCCAAGGACGGCTTATCTTTTATCCATGATTACTGATTTATTAATGCTTCCCTGCTATCGGCACCATGTCCTCTCTCTTCCTTCTCCGGGCACTTAATCTTTATGCTAATGTTGCTGCTCCCTTCGCTCCCTTGGCTACAGTTCCAGCTGCTAATTAAAGGCTGGGAGGGGAGATTTACAGCCATGGTCCAGGGAGCGGAAGAGCCGTGGCTAAGCCCCCAAGGCCATCCGGGAGCCGCAGTCTTCCCAGGCAGGAGCCTCCGCTCTCCACGGAGGTCCAAAGGGAAGCCCACCTTGGAGCCCTCCATGTGGGGGGGGGGCAGAGTCAGGGTGGGATTCAAAACTATTAATAACTGGTTCTGTGGGTGTGGCTTAAATGGTGGGTGTGGCTTGGTGGTCAGCTGAATACCATACATGTATGTATGTATGTATGTATGTATGTATGTATGGTATTCAGCTTTGTTCGGGTATTTTCCCACGTCATTGTAGTTGTGCTTTTAAAGTTGTAGCAAGCGTTTCGGCAGAATCTCATCTGCCATCATCAGGCTTCTGTATACAATACAACACAATACAGAAGCCTGATGATGGCAGATGAGATTCTGCCAAACGCTGCTACAACTTTAAAAGCACAACTACAATGACGTGGGAAAATACTCGAACAAAACTGAATACTATATATGTAAGTACCCGCGAAAACTTATGTATGTATGTATGTATGTATGTATGTATGTATGTATGTGTGTGTGTGTGTGTATATATATATATATATATATATGGAAATACATCTCTATCTCTATCATCTCTATCATCTCTATCTCTTTACCTACCTACCTACCTACCTACCTACCTACCTACCTATCTAATCTATCTATCTATCTATCTATCTGTCTGGCCTTTCTGAAGGTTGATAACCGGCCAAAGATAGGTCATCCAGCTGAAGCTGGAAGAATTCAAGTGCCAGCAAACTCGGCTGGGCCTGCTGGGCCTTGTAGTTCAGCAGCCGGTGAGCCCGAAGAACCGCAGGTTATTCCACATGAAAGATGGCCTTAATTTAGCTGCTTTAATTCTGACAGCAGGACCCATCGCCTCCTGCCAGCGTTCCCGCCTCGGTTATTGGTGATCGGAAAATAAATCACAGGAGATTCCCCACCGTCCTGAAACGGCTTGTGTTGTGTTGTGTGCGTCTGTTTGTGTGTCTTCCCCTCCACCACTGAGACTCTTCCTAGTGGCATCTGGTTGTAAATATTTAAGTGGGATTGTCTGCAAGGACAGCCAGCTAGCTTCTCAGCAGTTTTTGGAGGCACGGGAGGTGTGGGGAAAACCGGGTCGGTTTCTTTTTGCCTACTGGGAGATGAATGTCTCTTTGCTTCCCTCAAACCTCCTAAACATGGAGAAAAAAAGGACAGGCTGGTGCCAGGATGGCATCTGAAGACTGTCGCCACCATACGAATGACACGGATTGGCTACTCCTTGCACATTGCAAGACTTGTGGCAGGCAGAGAACGGGGGTAACGTAACGCTGCATTTCGGGGACATCGCCTCCAAAGTGCACGACAACATCTCTTCTTTCTGACTTTTTCCCCTTCTTGCCTGGCACCATGAGGTCTAGGGTGACATAACTCTACAATCCAAAAATGTCGCCGCCTCCCCCAGAGAGCACTAATAAGGTGGCGCTCCTTAACTCAAGGGCGGTGCTGCCTTCGTCAAGGACCTCCAGACCTGGATCACAGCCCAGGTGGCAGTTGTCTTCCGAAAAGGTGTCTGAAGGAAGCGCAACACCGTCTCATCAAGATAACTGTATAGCAGGGCAACATCCTCTCCCGGGACCCCTGCCTGCCCTGCCAGCCACCCAAGGCCGGCCTGGTGGTCCAGAACCCCCAGTCCAATTGCCAAAATGACCAAGATAGCACGTTCTTTCTTGGGAAAGTCTGGCTTTTCTGCCCTCTTTGGGGAAATAAAGCTTAGGGTGACATTATGCTTATGCCAACTAGCTTGGGGGTGGTGGTGTGTGCAAGTGAAAGAAAACACAAAGCGGCCCACATTGCCAGCTGGAAGGCAGATGCCCCAAAGCTTTAGGATCCCCCCCCATCCTTAAGTGCTGTACACGTCCTGCCGGAGTCTCAGCTGGGAATCAGATTGCACTTACGGAGGCGGCTCGGCCGGCTGCTCATGATGCTTCTGCTTCTTCTTCTCCCTGTGGGGATCCACCAATCGGAGGGTGTCACGGATAACGGCCACCTTGACTTCTTCATCGACTGGACTGGGGATGTTATGCGTGACTCCCGGAGAAACCTGGGAAATCCAGAAGAGAAGCTGATCCCAGCAAACATGCTCAAAAGTCAGCTTTTTTTTTGCCTTCAAGCCGGATGTTTTATTCTTTAGAATTCCCCCCCCCCCCCCAAAATTCCAAGGTTAAAACGCAAAACACAAAAAGGACAAAAATAAATAAATAAAAGAAACACAGGCGCTAAAAAAGAAAAAAAAGTGTCTTAAAAAAATAAGAAAAAAAGACTAAAGCTTACACACATAACAGAACACAGAACACAGAATCACAGATTCACTCAGAGTTCTATCTTTCTGCAATCTGCTACCTCAGTTGAATGCTGGTTACTATAAATATGGCAAGATTCAGAGAGGATTTCATTCAAGGCCAGCTGGTTCCTACGCCTAGCTCTGTCCTCAAAGGAGCAGGGAAGGTTTAAACTTCTCCAGACTTTTCACCTGAATGCAGGGGTGGGATTCTACCTGGTCGGACCGGTTCTATAGAACCGGTTGTTATGATTCTGCCCAGTTTGGGGATCTGGCAAACCGCACCACTGGCTGGCCCCTCGCCTCCCTGCCCACTCACTCCTTACCTGGCATGAGCGCCATCAAACTTGCCTGATAAGTTGCTATTTTTCCTTCCCCTCCGACCATCAGTTGTTCTGCTGTGCTGGAGATTTAGATTAGCTAGAAAGCAGGAAATCGTTGGATTTCTGGCTTTCTAGCTAATCTAAAAGCAGAGCCGAACCTTCCTTAGGACTAAGTTTCTATTTTTCAGTGCAGAACTCAGGTAGCAGATTGCAGAAAGATAGAACTCTGAGTGAATCTGTGATTCTGTGAGCAACTGCCTGCCTGCTTTGCCTGATTTTTGGGCAAAAGTTGCTCTTTTTAAAAAAATAAAAAATTCAATATTTACATAAATGTTTACAATATTTACACGCAAGCCACCCCCCGCCCAGTCACATGACCACATAAGCCACACCCACAAATTAGACCACGCCCACAGAACTGGTTGTTAAGACACTTGAATCCCACCCCTGCCTAGATGGCATGGTCAGAGGGAGGAGTGGGGCCTCCGGTGGGACAGCTGAGGAAGGGGAATATATTGTTTCACCCAATTAATAATAAACAATCGAAATATTAACCCTCTTGAGTGCGAGTTACTGTTCTTTTCAAGGGGTATTTGAGGAAGGGGGGCAGCTGGGCCCAGGTGGGAGGCAGGGAGCTCCGCTCTCATCTCTCCAGGAAAAGAAAGAGGCCGGAGGATGGCCAGACCTATGCCCACCTCTTGTTCATGTTCGATCTTCATACTTGGGTTGGCATTGACTTCCAGCAAAATGGGCTTCAGGTTCTTCATCAGCAGGATGTCAAATCCTAAAATCTTCGGAGGAGAGAGAGAGCAGCCACCGATGTTTCCCAGGAACCAAAGAACAGAGTGAAACCATTTCCAAGCTCCCCAAGAACCACCCTAAACCCCTGGTGTTTTGCTCAGCTTGACCCCCCCTAGAAGAAAAAGGGGTCCTGAGGGAGGGTTCCCCCAAAGATCTGGACACCAGGGGTTGGGGGGGGGCCTTCTGTGGCAGCCAAGAATTAAGAGGAGGGGGAGTCTATTAAACCTCTCCATGGCCCCAGAATCCCCTAATCAAGATCCGTCTTCCTCCTGGTTGCAATTCTGTGCTCTGGAGGCAGAATATACAAAGGGGCAGACAACACCCCCCCAAAAAAAATACTTTTACAGCCTGAATCAGTTTGGACAACCACCCCCTGACCTCAAGGCAGTGGCTGAGAGGGCTAAGGGAAGCAGTGACCCTCCCAACTGAGTGAGGTCCACTCAACACCCCTCCACACACACACACTTTCTGCAAGAGCCTAAAAACTTGCCTTCTCTGCCAGCTGGCTTGGGGCACCAAAGGAGGGGGCTTCACATCAGGGGAGGGGTGAATAGATAAATATACATAAATAAATATCAGATCCCACCTCCCCTCCTGCCTCATCCTACTCACTCATTCCCTCCTCATCTTTTAGCTATGAGTCTGTCATCTGCACCTCTATCGCTGTCTGGTTTGGTTCTGCAACCCAACAGGACAGACACAGACTTCAGAGGAGAATTAGGACTGCAGAAAAAAACGATTACTACCAACCTGCCTTCCATGGAGGGCCTGTATCCTACACGAGTCAAAAAGAGGGCTGTGAAAATATCTACGGACCCCTCACATCTTGGACATAAACTGTTTCAACTCCTTCCCTCAAAATGACGCTATAGAGCCCTGCACACCAGAACAACTAGACACAAGGACAGTTTTTCCCCAAACTCCATCCCTCTGCTAAACAAATAATTCCCTCAACACTGTCCAACTATTTACAAAGTCTGCACTACTATTACTATTAATCTTCTCATCACTCCTTATCACCCATCCCCTCTCACTTGTAACTGTAGGACTGTAACTTTGTCACTTGTATCCTTACGATTTATACTGACTGTATGATTTGATTGCTTATTGTACACTATGACTATCATTAAGTGTTGTCCCTGATGATTCTTGACTCTTCTTGACAAAGGTATCTTTTCTTTTATGTACACTGAGAGCATTTGCACCAAGACAAATTCCTTGTGTGTCCAATCACACTTGGCCAATAAAGAATTCTATTCTATTCTATTCTATTCTATTCTATTCTATTCTATTCTATTCTATTCTATTCTATTCTATATTCTATTCTATTCTCTATTCTCTATTCTCTATTCTCTATTCTCTATTCTATTCTATTCTATTCTATTCTATTCTATTCTATTCTATTCTATTCTATTCTTATTTCTATGCCTATGCCTATTCCTATTTTTATTTCTATTCTATTCTATTCTATTCTATTCTATTCTATTCTATTCTATTCTGTTCTGTTCTGTTCTGTTCTGTTCTATTTTTATACTTGGCTGGTATTTTATTTACATGCTCTTATCTTTTGATGTCACAAGACGCCTAGAGTTACCCTGGGGTAAGATGAGCTGGCCAATAAACTGGGTAAGCACGTAAATAAATATATATATATATATATTCCATGCACATCACTTTGGACACCCAGTGGGTTCACAAGTCCTCTTGGGAAAACCCGCACTCACTTGGAAGCAGGAAGGCCCCGGTTTCCCTGCGGGGATATCGGACTGGTGAAAGACCTTCAGATCGGGCACGATGGCGATCACCGTCTTGATGACCAAGGAGATGATATCGGACCAGACCTTCCGGATGTCGACGCCACCGCAAGCCAGCTTGCCCAGAACGCTGGAAAACGTCCGTTTGCTGCCGGTGTTGCCACTGTCCGAGTGGACAAAGTTCCCGCTGTGGATGTTGAGGGAGTAGTTGGTCAAGTGCATGTAGACCTGGTGGAGGTTCTTCAGGGCCGGCTCCTGGTAGGGCTCCGTGCAAAAGCGGCAGAGTCCATCCTTGGCCACGTGGACCTCCAGGGGATCCAGGGATCTGAGCAGGACGTACAGGCGGATGTCAAACTTCAGCTTGTCGATCAAGAAGGGCTTGGCCATGTACTCCTGGACCACGGCCGGCCTGCTCTGAAGGTTGCCCATCAGCCGGATCTCCGTGGGATCCTTCACCAGGTAGATTCCGTCTCCCTGGCAGCCCCCGTCGGGCTTCACAATGAAGGTGGGTTTCCACCTGGGGTTGTTCTCCTTCATCAGGTTTACCTGCCAGGGAAGCAAAAGGAGGCAGACAACGAAACTTTTACCTGCTTCCAACCTTTCCCCTCCCATCCCCCACACCCTTATGTTTTTTTAAGCAGCTTTGGGGCAGATCCCAGTTAATCTGCTTCTTAGACAGCCAGGGATCTCCCTGTCTGATGCCCCAAAGGTGCTTTTTTTCCAAGAGGAAACTGGACTTGCTTTGTTGCTCCTCAAAGACATTTCGCTTCTCGCCCAAGAAGCTTCTTCCATTCTGAACTGAAGAGCTGAAGGATGAGAAGCGAAACGTCTTCAACAGTAGTGGGATTCAAAAAATTTTTTTACTACCGGTTCTGTGGCCGTGGCTTGGTGGGCGTGGCAGGGGAAGGATACTGTAAAATCCCCATTCTCTCCCCACCAGAGGTGGGTATTCAGCCGGTTCTGACCAGTTCTGGAGAACCGGTAGCGGAAATTTTGAATAGTTCGGAGAACCGGCAAATCCCACCTCTGACTGGCCCCGCCAACCCCCATCTCTTCTTTGTCTCTCATCAAATCCAAGCTGATTGGCTGGGTCTCCTTTGGTTGCCCTGGACAGGAGAACGGAGCTGGAAAGCAGGTTGGTGGGGTGGGGAGGGAAGGGGGATTTTGCAGTATCCTTCCCTTGGAGTGGGGTGGGAATCCTTTCCTTGCCACGCCCACCAAGCCACACCCACCAAGCCAGGCCCACAGAACCAGTAGTAAAAAAAATTTGAATCCCACCCCACTAACCTGCTTTCCAGCTCCGTTCTCCTGTGCAGGGCAACCAAAGAAGAGCCAGCCAATCAGCTGGGACTCAATGGGAGGCAGAGAAGAGATGGGGGCGGGGCCAGTCAAAGGCGGTATTTGCCGGTTCTCCAAACTACTCAAAATTTCCGCTACCGGTTCTCCAGGAATGGTCAGAACCGGCTGAATACCTACCTTTGGTCTTCATGGAAAAGTCCAGTTGCCTCTTGGAAAAAGCACTTTTGGGGCAGCCATGGGGCTGAGAAACCCCACAGGCATCTCCGCCTGGTGTGTGCTTCCCCCTGGTGGAAGCATCACAAGGGAAAGTGGGGGGGGGAGTCAAAATCTTAGTTTTTAGGAGAACACCCCCCAACCCGATGCCTTCCAGAGACCCCTGGCTGCAAATGATGGACCCAGGCTTAGTTGGACACCATGGCAGACATGGGCCCAAGGAAAGACGGAAGCTAAAAAAAATGGACCCTTGGTTTAATATTTGCAGCATAACTCACATACTATATGATTTTTTGAGCACAGCATGTCTCCCGTTACAGCTAAAAGAAATGGCAGAGAAATATGACTTCATTCAAGAAGAGATTGGACTGCCCTGTGTTAGAAATGGTGTAGGGTCTCCCGCTTTGGGTGGGGGGTTGGACTAGATGATCTATAAGATCCCTTCCAACTCTGATTATCCGTTATCTGCTGAGGTTGTTGCAAAGCTCAAGGCTGGCTTTTCAGAAACTCAGGACGACTTTGGGGGATCCCTTAAAGCCAACATTTTCTCTGCCCTCCCCTGGGGCGTCCTCTCGACACCACACCTAAAGACCAGGAGAAGAACCCACGAATTGTTCACCAACAACAGCCCCCCCAAATCTTCTCCTTCTCAGGAAAGGGCTTCCACATCCTTCCACATCCGAAAAAACCAGCCTCACACCTGGTGTTTGTTAACCAGAGAGGTGCGTTTCCCTTTAAGACAGATGGAGGACCATATGTGGGGCTGTTTTATTGGCCATCTGCTGCTTGCTGCATCAAAGCCTGCGGAGTGGGGTGGGGGTTGGACTCTACTTACAAGAAGAGGTGAGGGGGATTCAGCTGCCTGAGCCATTTGCCCCAAGATGGATGCCCTGCAGAGGCTGCCCAGTAGATTCCCGGGTGCCAAAAAACTCTGCTTTGGGCTGGAGGACCACATCCAGAGAGTGGAACATGGAGCTGGGCCCAGCTATGGCTTTGGGAGCATCAGTTTGGAAAGAAGAACAAGATGAAGATGGGTGGGCTTCAATTCCCAGAATTCCCCAGCCAATTGGCTAGGGAATTCTGGGAGTTGAAGCCCACCCATCTTAAAGTTGCCCAGGATGTTTGCTCCAATGGAGGTTTAATCCCCTTTCGGATGCATCTCTCCACTTGCAAAACTTCCTCCAGGAAACCCAACAGTTCGGCTGGGTTTCTATGTCTTGTGAGGGTCATACAAGGACCCAGAGAAAGAGAGCGGGCTGGAGAAGCTTCCTGTCGTGCCCCTGGTGGAGACTGACTCTGAGGGAGAGGAGGAACAGCCGACAGGGAGTGGAAGTGTGGCTCCGGAGGTTGTGGAGGAGGCTGGGGAAGGGCAGAGGCTGGCTGAGCAGTCATAGGACCCAGGCCCATCCCTTCTCCATCCTAGGGCACGCAGGGAGGAGAGGATAAGGGAGAGACGTGGTCTCCTCGGGAGGAGAGGGCCTTGATCCTCTTCCTGGGCTGCAGCTGTGACAACTGAATAAAAGTATGGACCTGTTACTGGCAAATGCTGGTAACAAAGCATGTAAATATCTCTACTTTATAGTTCCTCTCTGAGTTTGGTGTCCTTCCCAGTGTGTGTTATCTGTGGACGTCCTCCAGCTCTTATCTTGCCTGGTTTGTGTTGCTTTTTATCTTCTTCTTGTAACTGTTTGTGTGGGAGTTTTTTTTGCCTCCAGTCAAGAATATTTGGAGCTTGGAAGCAAAGTGAAGGAATAAAAGGGACTTCACCTCGTTTTCTGTGACTGTGTTTGTTTCATATCCCACCCTGGGTCATCACACTTCCAGTGCCCTGGCATTAAACCCTATTGGTGAAAAATGCCTGCCTCCCAGCCAGGCCTTTGCACCCAGATCCAAGTGCCCCCCACACTTACCTCGGTGAGAAAAATGGCGAATTCCTCCGGGAGGATCCAGGAACGGGGATAGAAGTTATACTCTTCGGGAAAAAGCTCCTGCATCGTCCTCATGGCACGACTCAGGTTAACCTTCCGTGCCATTTCGGTCATGCCTGGCGGGGAGAGGAAGATGCGTGGGCAAGGGCAGCTGCTGCCCACTGAGATGCTTCAGGCCCAGAATGCCCAGCCAAGTGCCAGAGAAGATGGCACTGAAAGCCAAAGATGCTGACCTCCCTTCCCAGCCCTGAGATTCAATCTCTGCCTTACAGAAGGATCGTGGCTTCTATATCCTTTTATTACTCTTCCTTTCTGCCCAACCTATTTCATTCGGTTTTTACTATTTTATCGATTGTTTACCTGTTTAAGTAACCTTATCAACTGCCCAAAGGATCTATTAAGCCGATCAACTTAATGATGATAAATTTTAACATATTGAAGGTTAAAGGTTCCCTTGTCGTGGAGATGAGCTGCAGCCCCCACCATATTGGGTAGGAGGGCTATTTTTTTTTCCTCTGAAGCAAGAATCCCAAACCTACTTAGCAGGGATTAAACTTTCACAGAATAAGCTCCTAAATTTGCCGGTTTGTGCCACCGGGGTGGAAATGTGCACAGCCCAATTCATCAAGCATTGATCGATCGGTCTGTGTGATATTAAAAGATTCCCCTTCTTTTCAAAGTACCCAAGCGTAGGACTTGGTTACTGCGGAAGATTTTCCTCGGGCCGAGTGGCTCACACTTTGCAGCCAGGAGAGAAAACAGCCCCAGAATTTAATTACACTTGGAAGGAGTTGATTTTTTTTGCCAATTTGATCCCTGGGAAGGCCTTTTTATAGATCCTTGTATAGCACGATAAAGCTGAGGCAGGAACAGCGATGAGCCAGTAACGTGGCCCTTCCTTAGCTGGATTCGGGAAGAGATTAATGGTAAATCAGGGAGCTTTAAGAAGTTTAATAGCCCCAATTTCAAGGAAAGGTTGTGTTAAATTCCTCAGTGCTTAAAAGGAAATGGCCCATCAGAGAAATCTCTCTTGGCAGAAGAAAAGAGATGGGACTGCTTTGTCTAGGTTTTTCAGCAAAATCAAGTAATTGCAAATATTTATTAGCTGTACAGAGCCTGTGATTTATTTGGGCATGGCTTTCACCCAGAAACCTGCCCCATAACTAATAGGGTTTCTGCTTGTCCCATTAAAATAAGTTTCCACCACAAAAAACAAGAATCAAAAGAGAGGGGACAGAATTCAATGATGGACATTTAAAACAGTGAGAGGTGTTCTTGATGTTATCTGAGCTTGGTTGTTTTCTTGCAGATGTTTCGTGACACAACTAGGTAACAGCATCAATGCTAGAAGTGAGCAGGATTTGCTCTCTCTTCTAGCACTCACTCACTCCCTCCCTTCCAGCACTGATGATGTTACCTAGTTGGGTGATGAAACGTCTGCAAGAAAATAACCAAACTCAGAGACACCCCCACAAGAACTCCATAATCCTCATCCTCCTCTTCATCCTCCTCCTTCTCCTCTCTGCAAACCCCATTCCCTTCCAGCACTGATGATGTTACCTAGTTGGGTGATGAAACGTCTGCAAGAAAATAACCAAACTCAGAGACACCCCCAAGAACTCCATAATCCTCATCCTCCTCTTCATCCTCCTCCTTCTCCTCTCTGCAAACCCCATTCCCTTCCAGCACTGATGATGTTACCTAGTTGGGTGATGAAACGTCTGCAAGAAAATAACCAAACTCAGAGACACCCCCAAGAACTCCATAATCCTCCTCCTACTCTTCATCCTCCTCCTTCTCCTCTCTGCAAACCCCATTCCTTCCAGCACTGATGATGTTACCTAGTTGGGTGATGAAACGTCTGCAAGAAAATAACCAAACTCAGAGACACCCCCCCCACAAGAACTCCATAATCCTCCTCCTCCTCTTCATCCTCCTCCTTCTCCTCTCTGCAAACCCCATTCCCTTCCAGCACTGATGATGTTACCTAGTTGGGTGATGAAACGTCTGCAAGAAAATAACCAAACTCAGAGACACCCCCCCCACAAGAACTCCATAATCCTCATCCTCCTCTTCATCCTCCTCCTTCTCCTCTCTGCAAACCCCATTCCCTTCCAGCACTGATGATGTTACCTAGTTGGGTGATGAAACGTCTGCAAGAAAATAACCAAACTCAGAGCCCCCAAGAACTCCATAATCCTCCTCCTCCTCTTCATCCTCCTCCTTCTCCTCTCTGCAAACCCCATTCCCTTCCAGCACTGATGATGTTACCTAGTTGGGTGATGAAACGTCTGCAAGAAAACCCCCAAGCTCAGACAGCACCAAAGACCCCCTCGGTTCAACCCTGCGCTACAAATATTTTCCTTTATTGGTATTTAAAACATTATGAGAAATATTTTCTCCCCTCTTGAACATGATCAGCAGGAAGCTCACTGCAGACATAAGATGAGAGAAGGGCTGGCAACTGGCTTTAGACTATTTTTGACTAGACTAAATATTAATATTTTTTTCCGGCTAGCTTAAACATTCCCGTTTTCGATGAAGGTGATGGTCTCAGGCTAAGGAAGGCCAACAACCATTGGAGCTTTGCAGGCATCCAACTTTTCAGCAGAGACGATCCCAGTTACCTGGAAATTTGTTGACTTGTCCCGAATAAATGACATTGTCGTGAAAGGAGACAGCATGCCAATAGATGTCGCAGGGCAAACGGCGACCAAACGGAAACTGGACACGGCAGAAGAGAAGGAGACAAAAAGGAGACCCCTTAAGCCAGAGTTCCCTGGGCGTACAGACATACTTCGTGGGTCTACAGCAGGGGTCTCCAACCGTGGCAACTTTAAGCTTTGCTGGCTGGGGAATTCTGGGAGTTGAAGTCCTCCAGGCTTAAAGGTGCCAAGGTTGGAGACCCCCCTGGTCCACAGGAAGAGGGAGATACTTTGCAGAGATTGCTCTGGCCTTGCTCCTCTCTTTAATAGTGAAAGAAAAGCATCAAAAACCTCAGCTTCATCAACAAGCAGAGAGAGAAAACAATTAATTAACACGCTAATTGGGCACGTGCTTTCATTCTCCCCTGCTTAATGGGGAACGGTGGCACCCACAACTGACAACAACAGCCACAGAGAAGGGGGATCTGTGACTCACTGCCTGATGCCTTGAGACTGGGGGGGAGGCGAGGGGGGCAGGGAAGACACTCCGTAACCTGCGAAAGGTCCGTTGGCAGGAAAACAAGCCAGCAACAGTGCAGCTCTGCTCCTGACCCTCCTCTTCCTCTGCCCCACAGGCACCTGGAATGCAAGGGGGGGGATCTCGTGCCCCCAACATGCTGCCTTCCAAGTGTGCTCAGTGTTGCAATGACGAGGCAGTCGAGTTGTTCGATCATGAACAACCGAATCACGATGATCTTTATTGGAGTCTAGTCTTTCATTTATACACATTTTTAGTTATCCTCCATCAACTTTGGTTACTGCTTAACTTTCGTTACTGTTTAGCAGAGTAATCCATACAATTAATTATCTCTAGTTAAAGTCTAACCTGTGTTTACTTCCTCTCTCTAATCCTCCTTTAGATGAGTGACTTTGTTTGCCTGAGTTGTATTTGCTTGGAAACATTCTTTATCTGAGGTTTGCCATCCGAGATTGGAACATTCCTGCAGTTACAACTCTACAGCTCAGCCCCACCTTCCCAAGCAGCATGGGAGTCGGTAGTTCAACACACCTGGAGGACCCCGGATTGGGACAGGCTGCCAGGGAGAAACCCCTAGCCCAGGAGAGGGGAAAGGGAGCCTGGAAAAGAGATAAACGGGGCGAAGGGCCCTCTATTTGCAAGGGTGCAGCAGCTCCACAGGAACTCATCCAACCTGCCTCTCCCAGACTGAGACAATGAGCAAGATGCTAACTGTGCCGTCCAGACAGTATATAGTTAATTGGGAATTGGGATAGTTAAGTGGGAATTGGGAGCTGTTCCCTTAAGGGAATGCCTCATGGTAAATGTAGTTAATGCATCATGGGAAATGTAGTTCATGTCATGTGGTCACATCTGTAATCCTGATTGGTCACTGAATTGACCCTTGGTTGGGTTGGGGGAGTTTTCTTTATTCTTGCTTGGGCCCCAGCAGCATCGTGCTGTTTTTGGTCCATCGTTATGGGATGAAGATAACTGTATTTTTACACTACGGAGTCAACTATGCAAAGATTGGACATGAGATGGATCTCAACATAACCGTGAGTTATACTTCGAGGATGCCTTATGACCCAATAAAGAAACTTTGTATGGAAGCCTTTGTAGAGTTTGCCTGACTGTCTTTACATTCAGCCAGCAATTAAAAGACACTAACATTCACAGAACCCCTAGTTGCGTAGTGGAAAGAAGGATCGCACACAAAAAAGAACTCAAAGAATATACACAAAATTCTATAAACCCGCTATTATAGAAAGGGAAATAAAGCCAGGACAACTGGACTAAGAGAATGTGAGGAAGAAAGATGCCTGACTCACTTGCTGACCAAAAGAGATGAGAGACCCTTGTCCCCTGAGCACTCAGTCCCCTTCCTCAAGGCCATCCAGACGGTCCACGCTACCAGCTCCTTAATTCTAAAACAATCCCCAGGGAGCCTTCAAAGTGACAGAAGGGGACAAGGGGGAGGCGAGGAAATGCAAGGAAAAAGCCAGAATTGGCCTTTCATCTCTTGGTCCCTAGTCCGTTTGATTTGTGAATTGGGTACTCACAAATTTCCTTCCATAGGAAAAATAACACACACACACACACACACACACACACACACACACACACCAAACAGAAAGGGAGACTTAGGGAGTGATGGTTCAAGACACAGAAAGGAAAAACAGCATCCTTACAACCGTGCAGCAGTAAATATGTATCAGCGAAGTGTCGATGCAACGTGAGGACTAGATGCTTGAGTTTACAAAGAGAAACAGAAGCTGAAAGCCTCACCCTTTCCAGGCATGTTTATTTCACTTCAGAGGAGTGTGTGTTAAAAAAAAACAACGCCACAAACGGCCATCCTTTCTAAAAGTAATGCACAAGTTCAAGGGATGTTTTCTGCAAATGATGCTCAGATCGCCTTTCCAAAGGCACGAGCCCCCTCTCCTGGCCACAGAGCCCCGGATCGGAGAGTTAAGCGGGCGGGGGGTGTCTCTGAGCTAATTATGCTAATTCCTTGATAACACCCTGCAAAGCCCAGTGGAGAATGAAGGTGTCACCTTGTTGCAAAAAAGGATTTGGATTTGTTGTGGGGGGGTGGCGACCTCTCAGAAGTGTCACCCACAGGGATTAGCACAGAGGCAGCCTGGCTTTCTGCTCACACCTTTGCAAGGGATTTTCACACGTTGTGTTAGCACAAAATCCTGTTTTAACCAGATTTATTTCTGCTTCACTCTCCAATATTGCAGAAGGAGTTTTGACTAAGCGAGGGCCAACGTTCTTCATGGCCGAACACTGATATGACAGTTCGGTTTTCTGATTCTGCCCCAAACCTTGATTCCCCACCCCTCTTCCCCCTTCCTAAAGAGCTTGGGAACCAGCCTGCCTGCTGTGGATCTAGGAATGCTTAAACACAAAGCTTCAGTTTTCCCCTTTTCTTGTGGTTCCATTCAGGTATTGTGAGAAAGGCTGTGGGGATGCCCGGGTCTCTGGAAGTCACCATTTAAGGCAGGGGTCACCAACCTTTTGGACCTCAGGGACCACCAAACTCATAATTTTAAATCCTGCGGACCAGAGACCCTGGGAAAATCCCCAAAAAAGTCTGCAGGAAAATTCCCCACTCCATTTTCCTATTGATCAATCCTTCTTTATTTAGGATCGCAGGATACAGTCTCCTGCTCTGATCTCAGAGGGAGGGAGAGAGAGAGAAAGAGAGAGACTTTTGGCTTTATGCAAGGAAAGCAGCAGAAGCAGCAGAAGTCTTTCTTTCTCTCCCCCAAACTCCGCCAGAAATGAGTCTTTGCCGGCACAGCCTCTTGGAGCAGGAGGCCTTGCAGGCCCACAAAGACTTATAAACGGATATTTGAAATTAGAGAACAAGAAGATAAATATTATAAGGTATGGGATTTATTTTATGAATGGTTAGACAAAAAAAATATGGAAATGAAATATGTAAGAGAATTTTGCAATATAAGGATAATAGAATTATACAGAATATAACATAAAGATGTACTACTATTGGATGGATTTAGGATGACGTAATGAATGTTATCAGATAAATTAATCTAAAATCTTGAATATCTTGCATAAAATGATGGAATAATAGTTATAGTCAAATGAATTATTAATAATGATAATAATGTACAAATATATAATAGATTGATAATATGAGAATTTATACGAATTTTAAGTGAGGACTATGGAGAGGATGCACAAAAGACTTGTAACCAACTGACACACTGTATGTATGTATCTAGAAGATGGTTTTATGTTTTATGTTTTGTTTGTGTATGTTTGTCTAAAATAATATTTTTTTTTTTAAAAAAAAGACTCATTTCTGGCTGAGTTTGGGGGAGAGAAAGAAAGACTTTTGCTGCTTTCCTTGCGTGCAGCCAAAAGCAGAAGAAGAAAGATGCGGAAGGAAGCAGCCCCGTGGCCAGGCCAGGCGCGTGGGGTGAGTGGGGCAAGTTCCCCCCCTCCGCCCTTTGCCCCCTCCCCTCACTATCCTGTGTTGCTCGCAATGCAAGTGACGTGAGTCTTGTGTTCCTGCGCAGCCTGGATTAATTGCTTTGGGGGGGGGACATTTCTCTGAGGACCACCAAAATTTTCTCACGGACCACCAGTGGTCCCTGGCCCACTGGTTGGCGACCCCTGATTTAAGGAAAGGCTGAAAGGAGGGGATTGGGGATCTGAGCAGCCCAGGGCCAGCTACTGGGGCTCGGCCAGCTGCCCCCATTTCCCAGGGGAAGAGAAAACCCACAAGCAGCAAGCCCACCACCAAGGAGACCCAATGCCTGCTGGGAGTCCAGCCCTGTGCTTCTCCAAGGGTTGGGTTCTTGGTGTGGCCACAAGCCTGGGCCCGGGCCATCCAGCAAAAGGAGCTCAGGAACCTCCCCTCCCACCTGCCCTGTGCCTAGAATTGCCCACCACCCTGGTTGTCAACACCACAAAGGCCTTTCTGGCAGCACTCAGTGATGTCACAAACAGCTCTGTGGACACTGGGAAGGAAAAGGAGGGATGGGAGCTGCAGGGAGGGAGGTGAGGGTCCCTGAAGACTTCAGCGGGGCGGGGGGGGGTGAGGAGCTGAGCCTTCCCAAACCAGCTTCCTCCGAGTGCTTGGGACTCCCACTCCCATCACAGCCAAACCAGCCCAGCCCAGGGCGCTGCAGTCCTTCAGAACCGCTCCGGTTCACTAGCCCCTTCTTCTTCTTCTTGGATCCGAGCAGACCCTCCCCTCTTATCCTCAACGTCGGGGCTCCGGTGGAGGGGTGGGGAGCCCCGCGGAAGGGGGAAAAAAAAAAGCCAAGCAGCCCGCGCGCGCCTTGCGCTCCGCCTCTGCGCCGCGCCTACCTCCTTCCAGCGCAGTTCGCGCAGGCTGAGCTTGAGCGCCTCCAGCGAAGTGCGCGCCTTGGAGCTGTCCACCGTGACGGAGCGCGCGCTGCGGCGAGGGCGCGGGCGGGACCGCGGCGGGATTGCGGGCGCCACCCCGCCGGCAGGGTCCTTTCCCTCGCGCGGCGGCGGCTCCTGCGCGCTGCTGCCCCGCCGCCGCCGCCGCCTCGCCGCCCGGCCTGGCCCCGCGGCGCTGCGCTCGGACCTCTCCCGGGCGAGGATGCGACCCCGGCGTCGTCTCGGGCCGGCCCGCCTTCTCCTCGGGCCGGGCTTCCCGGCGGGCGCCGGCGGCAGCTGCGGCGGCTGCAGGCGGTGGCGGCGTCTCCATCCGACCGGCGGCGGCTGCCCTCCGTTCCTGCCTCTCCTCCGGCCGTTGCGCTCCCGCCGCCACCACCGGGCGCCGGCAGGGACTGAGCATGCTCTCCCGGAGCTGCCCCGCGCCCCGGCCCGGCGTCGCCCTTGGTTGCCCGGACGAGGCAGACGCGCCGCTCCACGCGCCGCCCGCTCGGCCCTCTTTGGGCTGGGAGCTCAGGCAGCCGCGCCCCGGGGAGAGGGAGGGGGGAAGCGGGCAGCCCGGAGGCTCGTCCCGGCGGGGCCTCGGCCGCCTTCAGAGCAAGCTCAAGTCCCGCACGCGCTTTTGGGTTGCCGGCCCAGTTGCGCCTCCCGAAGAGACCTCAAGACGGCTCCAGTCCGCTCTTGGCCGTGGAGAGGGGCGAGGGGCAGAGAGCCCAGCGGATGCTGGCATTGCCCCTCGCTGCCCTTTGCACAAGTGACGGGGCCACCGTGTCCCTGAGAAGGGAGGTAACAGACTGGAGAAGTCCTTCCCCCCCCCCACTCCACAACTTTTGGGGACAGATTAAGCTGGGACAAGGCCTCCAGCTTGTTTAATGAAAGAGGGGTGGGTGGGCTTTGAACCCAGATGGACCACAATCTCAGACCTCTCAGCTTAGAAGGCCCGAGTAGCCCACAAGGATTCTGCGGGGGTGGCTGGGGGGAAAACTTCTTCCAAACAAGGGTGTCCCCATTTGCTTCTAGCACGCCCCCCTTCTCTTCAGCCTTCAAGCCCGCCCTGTCTTGGGAAGGGGCCAGCTTGCAAGGTTGCTTGGCACGGGGGTCAACTGCACCAAGCCCCTCTCCTATCTGGGCCTTGGACCCACGGTCACACTGGGTCAGGAGGGGGGGGGGCAGCACCCTCAACCTTCCACCTGCACACACACAAGGGAGAGAAGAAATTCAATTCCGCCAAGAATGATATTCTAACCGCCCCTGTGAAATTATTGGCCTGGAAGAGGAAGCGGGAAGGCCTGTAGATGGTGCTGCAGCTAAGAGACACCCAAAAGGCCGGGCCTTTCCCAAGCTCTCGCTCGTTCCTCAAATAATTAACAAGGAGGATGAAACCGGAACCCGGAAAGGCCTCCATGGCCGGGAAGAAACAGGGCATTGTTTTGGCTCCGGAACCAGAATCCGTTTTGAGGGAGGGCAAAACAGAGAAACTGGTCTTTCTTCTAAAACTCTTTTTCACCCGGCTTTCCCAGCTCAGTTCTAGGGTCCACGGCTGTGTTTGCATAACAAGCTTGATTAGTGGCAAACGGTGCAATTTCCATACCTGGCTTAATTCCGTAACCAGGTTAATTGTGTCGTGCAAAGGCTGCCCCTGATAGTCTAGTGGGCATTGTATCGAGATACCTGCTATTTTATGCTTCGTGATTGATTGATTTTTTGCGCTATTGAAGTAATAGGGCTTTTCCCAGTTTGTTTTTTGAGTAACTTTGACGTCTTCCAACAAAGCCACTGTTCCTCCTTGGAGGCCTCCAGTGGACCCCAACTGGGCAGGCATGCTAAGAGAAGAAAACTTGGCTGGACCCCTGGACTGAAGAGGACCTGACCTGGGGTGTCTACATTGCAGCCCTGGTCAAAATGGCCCAGCAGAGATTATACTACCTGAGACCTCTCAGAAAACAACAATGGAATGAAAAACTGCTGGTGACCTTCTACCGCTGCCCCAGAGAGAGTATCTTAGCTTACTGCACACCTGTGTAGGGTTTGCCCATTGCACAGTGGCACATAGGACAGCACTCCAGAGAGTTAATGTCATTGCCCAGAGGATCATGGGTTGCCCTCTCCCCTCTTTGGAAGAGCTTTAGTGCTCCCGCTGCCTTAAGAAAGTTCAAAACATCCTTAAAGATCCATCTCACCCTGGGCACCTTTTTTTTTTTTTTTTGAACTATTATCATCTGGCAGATGGTACAGAATAATTAAAAACAAGGACAAACAGGCTGAAAAACAGCTTCTATCCCAGGGCAGTAGCTCTTTTGAATTATGCTGTATAGTGCAGTGTTGGTGCAGTGTCGGGGGTTTTCGGTTCAATATGTGGAGTGTGAAGGGTGTGTGTTTGTGTTTATTTTCATGGTCGTGATGTGCACTGAAGACGGTGTTTCGTTGTACGAGGAACGATGACAATAAAGTTAACTAAACTAAACTAAATTTGATATTTATTAGGGCTGAACCCCATTTGCAAGGACACATTTTGGTCCACTCATTCCTGCCACTGGTTATACAAAGAAGCCACAAGTAGCTTGATTTGCACAATACGTTCCACCAAATTGGCCCCATCCTGGCTTGGTATTGGGGTGGGTGTGGGTGTGACCTGGGCAGCTCTTTCTGGCCTCCTGGGAGCAAACTCGGGTGCGGGAAAGAGGCACAACAGCCTTCTGCATTTGGGCCAAATTTAATCTTAACACCTGCAGAAAATGTAAACAACATGTGATGTACTTTAAATTATAGGTTATTATAAATTATAAGTTATAACCCAGGAAATTATATTTCCTGGGTTGGTTTCACAGACTCAAACAGTCCCACAGTTAAAGCAAAAATGCTTGGATGGGGGGAAAAACAACAACCCTGTCTGATCAAGACAATGTTTAAATTAAATGGATAAATTAACTGAAGAATTTAAAAATAAGACCGAATCTGATTATTATAAAATTTGGGAGATTTACCACTGGTTGAAAAAAGGAATGAATAAGTGTATCAAAGATGACTAAAGTTAATGTATGTATGTAATTTTGTATTATTTTTTTATATTTATTGCTTAATGATGTAAGCTGTGTCAGGATGTATGCACCACGTTCATTGTTGTTTTTAAATGTCTTTCTTTTTTAGTCGATTAATAAAAAATTATTTAAAAACATTTAAAAAAAGAAAACAAGGCTTCTTGTCTGAAACAACTTGTAAATGTTGAGCTGCTTCTAAAATATTTCACTGAAAAAACAAAATCTCTACAAGAGGCAAAGAGGGGGGAGAAAGGGGGCCCCGGTTGACTTGGGGGTCTTGAAGGGCCCACACCAGAAAGATCACGGAGAGGGGAGGCGGCCTGAGGTCCTGCTCGCCCCCCCCCCCTCTGGTTCCCCTTGAGACCCTCCAGCCGGTCCTCCGGGCTGGACAGCGCCGCGCCCTGGCCTCAGCATCGGCGGGAAGGCGAACCCGGGGGTGGGGGGGCGGTTCCCGGGGGCCGGCCGCCTCTTCCCCTTCCCGCCTCGCTCCGCCCCGACGTGGCGCATCACACGGGCGGCACCCGGGAGGAGCCACGCAGGCTGCCTGGCTCGCCCGGTCTCCTGGCCGGCCGAGCGCTTACGCTCCTCGCACACAGCGCGCCGCTGTCAGGGCGCGCGGGGCGGCAGAGCGGCTGGCCGGGCAGGGCAGAGCCGGGGGCGGCGATGCGTTGGCGCCGGCCAAGCCCTCGGGAGCCTCGTCCGCAGCCGCCGCAGCCGCCACCGCCGCCGCAAGATGCCCGGGAAGCTCCAGAACCGCTACAACCTGGTGGACGACGCGGGGGACGCGCGGGTGCCGCTGCACAACGAGGAAGCCTTCCAGCACGGCATCCACTTCCAGGCCAAGGTGAGAGTGGGGAAGGGAAGGGAAGGGAAGGGAAGAAAAGGGAAGGAAGGGAAGGAAAGGAAGGAAAGGAAAGGAAAGGGAAGGGAAGGGAAGGGAAGGGAAGCGCGTCCTGTCTGGTCAGCTGAGAGGCCGTGGTGCCCCAGCCCCGCCTTGCGCCGGCTCCTTCCTGAACGCGCTTGGATCGCCCCGCCGGTGCCCTCCCTAGCTCCGTCCACTCGGCCGCCGGGGCCAGGGGAGCAGAGCTCCGGCGCAGGACACGTCTCTCTGGCCCTTAGCCGGATCCTCTTGCGGGCAGCTTAGCCGGCCGGCCGCGTCTGGAAAAAGCCAGGCAAGGAGTGCTCCGCACAAGGAAAAGGGGGCAGAGTTGCTTGGCCACTGCTGCATTGGGGACTGACTCCCGATGCGACGCAAAGGCAGCGAAGTTTGAAACAGAGCCTCTCTCTCTCTCTCTCTCTGCTGGCACAGTCTACCCGCTGGGCATCAGGTGTGAACTGAAGACTTCTCTAGCTGCTAGTTCCCTCCGAGCTTCCGGGCCTAGGTGTGGCAATCCCCCACCCCACCCCCCTGATGCGCTGGTCAGATTGGAAAACATGTCAAAACGTGCCATGTTCCTCTTTTCGTCTGCCCATGTTCTTCCCTCCGCTCTTTATCTCGCCATTCCCACGAGGATGCTGGATAATCGGTCAACCCAGACCAGGCAAAAACCTGGTTAAGGACCACCACCCCCCTCCACCCCCCTTGACTAGCCAATGTTGGTCTTCCTTCCGTGGGGTGGAGCCAAGAAATTTTAGGGGCTGGAAACACCAAACAGGCCCACCACCTAGGCTTGATCTGGCTTTGCATAAACTGGTTTGTCCTGTTGGATGCTTTTTTAAAACCATTATTTTAATGTCCTTAGATTTCAGAGTTTAAATGACTTGGATGGTTTCCCACAGAATTAATGAGCAGGCTAAAATGGGAAAATTCCTCCCCTAGCCAGCAAACATTCAGGCACCAGTTTTGCCAAAGGTCAAAATAACAGTTTTTGCTGATTTCAGCCTTATCCCCCCACCAGTCGTTGCAGTGGGTCAGGATGGGCACAATTTGGAATCACCAAGATCTCCTGAGGGGTAGAATTTCAGTGGCCAACTAAGCCACGCACTGTGGCCTATTTTAATCTGTGCACTCTTACAGGATCTCCCGATGGGAGTGGAATTTAACTCTGTTGCCAGCAGGTTATTCTCTCTACCTTGCCCTGATTAAACATCCCTGGAACAAAAGGGACAAAAGCTGAAAATGGCTGCTTTGTGGAAAAGTCTATTTTAAACCTGGGTAGGCTGGGCTGCTTTTCTGAAGACGGTCTGGCCAGGTTCTGTCTTGGCCTCCTTTTCTCTGAAGGCACCCAGGATATTGCTAAATGAGGAGGTGTCTGGGAGTGGCCATTTTGGAGAGCAGAGTGGGTGGGCTTGGGTGTGTGTGTGAGAGAGAGGGGGGGGGAGGGGAGGGAGAGGGAGAGGGAAGGAGGGAGATATCTATATCTGTCTATCTATATCTATATATCTATATATCTGTCAGTCTGTGCTCCATCTTTGCCAAAAGATGCAAAGCAGTAGAAAAGTAGAAAAGATCTTGAAGGCTGACATTATCTATATATCTATATCTATCTATATCTAATCTATATCCATCCATCCATCCATCTATCATCCATCCACCTATCTATCCATCCATCATCCATCCATCCATCCATCCATCCATCCATCTATTATCTATCTATCTATCTATCTATCTATCTATCTATCTATCTATCTAGTATTTAGGTTTGTTCTGGTATTTTCCCACGTCTTAATAGTTGTGCTTTTAGAGTTATAGTGACGTTTCGGCAGAATCTCATCTGCCATAATCAGGCTAATGTATTGGGTTCTATAATAATAATAATAATAATAATAATAATAATAATAATAATAATAATAATAATAATAATAATAATAATAATAACAACAACAACAACAACAACAACAACAACAACCCAATACACTAGCCTGATGATGGCAGATGAGATTCTGCCAAAACGTCACTATAACTCTAAAAGCACAACTATTTAAGACGTGGGAAAATACCAGGACAAACCTAAATACCATACGTATAAATACCCGTGAAAACATAAGAAAACATATATATTTTATATGTCATATATGTGTGTGTGTGTGTGTGTGTGTGTGTGAAGCTCAACCTTTTCAGCTCCTCACTTTCCAAGCTGGGACAAATTCATTAAATAAAAGAAAAAAGAAACCGCTGCCCTTCAATCCTGCAATCCCCCTGGCTCTCCCTGCCTCTGTTTCCAACAAAATGAAAAGCCACCGGAGCCCCTCATTTCTCAGGGGGCAAATTGCCTACAAGAAGCACAAGAGATGGGAAGGGGTGACTGAGCAGAGCACCTCCAAACAGGCATGGATGCGCTTCCCATTTTAAAGCTTCAGGAGATAAAAATACACCGAGTTAGCACTCCAGAGCTGAAGAAAAGAAAAAAAAAAAAGACGCAGATTTCCTGGCCTTTTTGGTCTTTAATTAGAACCATTTGAGGGGAGAGGATTTAAAAATAGTGTATGAACAATTATTTACACTTGCAGGTGTCAATTATTAGTTGTTTACATTTGGAAGCCAACCAACCCTTGTTAAGCATCTCAAACATGCAACAAACTGCCCATATTTCTTTTTTTTTAGATAGTTCATTGCCTGCTTAAATTTTGTCCCCATCCCGATTTTTGTTTCCCGATTTTTGCTTTAGCACGGCTAAAGCCTTTTCCAATTGCTCGTTTCGGAGTTTGCACTTTATGTGGTGCTCACCAAATATGCGGGATTCAACTACCCATTAAGGGCCAGACTGCTGGGGGGAAAAATAAATGGGAGTCCGACTTTTCTTTGGGACCTTTTGAGCCACTTGTGGCACCGGGTGGCAAGCAAAATTGGGGACTGGAGGGAAGAGCCTTCACCAATGCCCAGGCAGAGGGAAGAAGAGGGGCTCCGCACGGCACCAAAGCTCCTTCCTTCCTCCTCCTTCCACCTCCTCTCTCTCCCTCTCTCTCTAGTACATTGGTAGCTTGGACGTGCCAAGACCCAACAGCCGTATGGAGATTGTGGCCGCCATGAGAAGAATCCGGGTGAGTCACTGCAGACCCCATCCCCTTCTCTCCTCCCTTGCCTCTTCCCTGTGCTCCCTCCCCTCCCCAACCCCCAAGGCCCCCGGGAAGCATTTTTCTGTCGGAAGGGGAGATGGGGAGGAAGGCATGGTGTTCTCTTGTTCCCAAATTCCTCTCCCCAAATGCCACCACCCACTCCTTCCACTCCGAGAAGCAGCCATGCCATCTTCTGCTTGGCGAGGCTCCCGCTGTCTTCCCGCCTGAGCCCACAGCCGGCCTCTCTTCTGGAACGGAAGGAAGACGAGAGCCAAGGAAAGGGCAGCCAGGAATGGAGAAAAGGGGCCGGAGGAGGTCAAAGAGCCATGTTTCAAGGGGGAGGGAGGGTCGCCTTCATTTCCTCCCCGGATCCTCGTGGGCGGTGGGAGCCACGGCAGGTGGGAGGCAGGTGGGCTGTGGGTGCGTGAGCATCACCTGTTCTAGATGGACCAAGTGGTCTGCCCCAAGGCTGTGTTGGACCATGGTTGCCACCAGACACACTTTTGCACGGTTGAGGTGAGCAGGCAAACCAGCAGGTGCTTGCAAGGTGTGGCCCACATTGGAGGTGGAGGTGGGAAAAGAGTGGAGGGAGAGGCAGGCCACGGACAGTTCAAGGAGAAACTCATAAACTGGCCATCTGCCCACGCTGACCCACACCTCTGCTCAGATCTCCGTCTCCAAATAGCCACAAGCTCGCAATTCCCAACTCACCAGGAAGGCATCAAGTTGGGAGAGGCTGGGTGGAAGGACCAGAGCTGATGCCCTCTAACACAACCAAACGGCCTGTTGGCTGCTGGCATCCTTCTTCGTCCTCTTCTGACCACCCTGCCACTGGTTTTGCAGGATTTAACCTGGTGGGCCTGCACTTTCCAGGCCAATTGAACAGGGCAGGCTGTGGTTGGCCTTTAAAACAAATACCCAACAGCACAAAACCCAGTTCTGAAAAGTCCTTCACTTGGTGCCAAAAGTGCCATGCCAGCTTCTTTGGAGAGGTGGTTCCAAGGAAAATTCACTGGTATTTCTCAACCTTGTCCTTGCCCTCTTGAAGATGGACTTTGACTCCCAGAATTCCCCAGCCAACATGGATGGACCCCCAACTCCCAGCATGCTGGTTGTGGACTTCTGGGAGTTGAAATCCACCCATGTTAATACGGATAATCAGAGTTGGAAGGGACCTTATAGGTCATCTAGTCCAACTCCCCACCCAAGCGGGAGACCCTACACCATTTCTGACAAATGGCAGTCCAATCTCTTCTTGAAGGTCTCAAGTGATGGTGCTCCCACAACTTCCGAGGGCAACTTCTGTTCCATGGGTTGATTGTTCTCACTGTCAGAAAGTTTCTCCTTGTTTCCAGGTTGAATCTCTCCTTGTTCAGTTTCCATCCATTATTTCTTGTCCGGCCTTCGGGTGCTTTGGAGAACAGCTTGACCCCTTCCTCCTCTCTGGGGCAGCCCCTCAAATATTGGAAGACTGCTATCCTGTCTCCCCTGGTCCTTCTCTTCCCTAGACTAGCCAAGCCCAGTTCCTGTGACCGTTCTTCATATGCCTTAGTCTCCAGTCCCCTCATCATCCTGGTTGCTCTTCTTTGCACTTTTCCTAGAGTTCAAGTTCAAGTGGGCAAGGTTGAGAACCACTGTTTGTAGCCCACATCTCCCTTGCGTCCTTTGTCAAGAGATGAGGAGGGGGCTGGGAACCATGGAAGGGGTCTGAGGCCAAGTGTCTCCTTATATCCTGTGATTCCATTGGAAGCATCTGCCTGGCTTTCTAGCAGAACAGAAGGTGCCCTATGAATCTTGCAACCAACAGATTTTATTATGGCTTGTGCTTCCTCTCTTGATTCATACATCACCTTTCGGCTGAGCTGAAGAACAGATTTTTTTCACAGCAGGGAGAGCAAAATCAAGCATTTTAATCTCTCTTTCGCTTGTACGTTCAGTGGGGGAAGAACCTGTTTTGCCAGAAGAAATACTTGAGGGGAAAAAAAAAAAGAGAGAATGCAAACCAAAATCCAGTTGAGATGCCACCCACACAGGAGCTGGTTCACAGAAACCAATGATTAAGCGTGGAGAGGATGGGGAGAAGCAGGACAGACCCAACGGATGGGTGAGAATTCAACCCTACCCAACAGTGTTCCTACAACACAATATCGAAACGATTCTCGTCGCCAACCTCAAAGTGCAAAGACGGATTCCTATGAAAGCTCAGAAGACCCAAAAAAACCTCTGCTCCCAGAGACAGACCCAAATTGGATCCTACAAAGACATTCTCCACCCTCCTTAAAAACCCAGAACGTTACGTGGTTGCACAACTGATGCCACCAATTCTTTGGACGTGCCGCCAAACTGCCAAACAAACCCATGATTTCTTCCCCCCCCCCCTTTCAAGCCAATCTTTTTGCAAAGATCTTCTCCTTTGGGAGAAGCTGTCAACGAGAACGGAGGTTGGGTGGGTGGGAGGAATATACACGCCCAGCCAGGAGGGCTAAGCATTTTCTCCTGGTGTACCACCCCCCACAAAACTGAGAAGTCTTGCGGAGCAGAGATCAAAGGCGGTGGTTTTCGGAGCTGAAACCCCTCCCTTGTAGAAGAAGAACTAACCAGGAGGAAGGAAGAGCCAGGACTTGAAAGAAAGAAAAGGGGAAGAATCAAGCGGGATGCAAATGTGGTGGATAAGAGCAGGTTATGCCAGACTACGCTGTCATTAAAGCCAAGCTAAGCCTGAATTTGAATGTATTTTTAAACCTCCTCTTGGATTATTATTAGCTGTCTGGAGTTGTCGAGCTTTCTGAGCTGAAATTAAGCCCCCTTCTCCCTGCAAACCCCAAAGCTCCGACTTCTGGCTTGTCAGCGATAGCAGCTCCACTCTGAGCGGCCTGGAATATTAAGCCGAGTTTCCACCACCCACTCCTCTTTCCTGACGATGCCACCCACCCTCTGAATCGTGTCCTCCGTCTCCCTCCTGTGGCCCAGCCGTTCTCTGCATTCCCCCCCGTCCTTGGATGGTGCTGCCAATCTGCCACCCTGGTGCCCAGGAAACCTTTTCCTCTTCGTATCTCACCACTGTGTTTGGATTTATTTGCGGTCTGGTTTTCTACCCTCCCCAACCAACAAACTGCCCTGAATACAAAGGCTGTGAAAAAGCCCAAATCTCACCGCTCCTCAAATTAATAGGGTGACTTTCAAGCGGGGTTGCGCAAGTGAAGAGCCGGAACAGACGTGCCTGGAAGCTCTAATGAGGCAGGGGGCTCCCCTAGAAGACCCCTCGATTAGGAGCAAAGGAAAAGCCACAGCCCACTTGCCAGATTCCCCCCTTCCCCGCAACACACACACACACACACATCCTTTCCTGGAATAAGAAGTCAATTTCACGGCACGGATGCTGGCTGGTTTGCCCAACACGCTAAGCCAGGATGCAACCTCGTTCGGTGTTGCTTTAGCTGGTATTTATATCGCAGAGCAGAATCCGGGTATTTGGAGACGTTGGAATCCAGAAAAGTAGATTTTTACCTAAGGATGAGAAATTTAGCCACAAGCCAGCCACGCTTTCAGGAAAGCTTCCTGACTGACTCTTCCATTTGGGGGAGGTGGGGGGGGAGCAGGATTCACTTGAGAAAGGCGGCGACTTATTGATTTAATTTATATTGACGCCTATTCGCCCATGGCGACTCGAGGCGGTTCACACAATGTAAAAACCATATTTAAAACAAAAAAATAAAAACAATAAAAACTAACAAAAAGAATCAAATAAATTAGTAAAGTACAATAGAACAAAATTTGGGAAAAACAAAAACAAAAACAAAACAAATCAAAAGCCAACTCCCACCCACCTCCTCCCCGACGATAGCAGATCACACTAGCCACCTGATGGGCTCCATCCCTCTTTGGGTTCCCCGGGCCCGCTGGCAAAACCAGGTCTTCAGTGCCTTTCGAAAGAGTATTAGGGGGCCATTCTAATCTCTGGGGGGGATGATGTTCCAGAGAGAGGGAGCCACCACGGAGAAGGCCCTTCTTCTGGGTCCCACCAGGTGTATCTCCCTCAGGTGTGGGACTCGCAACATTCCCTGCCTCCTCGCTCTCATGGGTCGGGTGGATGTGACTGGCAAGAGATGTTTCCTTAGATAACGATTTGCTTAACACGCGTGGCCAAGGAAGTCGTGCAATGTGGGGTTGGGGGCTGGCAAATCATTTCACAACCGCCTCACTTAGCGGACGGCCGTTAAGCCGAGGACGTCCTGTGCCCAGGTTGTTGATGGCCCACTCTCCTCTCTCTCTCTCTCTCCCTCCCCAGTATGAGTTTAAGGCGAAGAACGTGAAGAAGAGGAAAGTCAACATCGTGGTCTCGGTAGACGGGGTGAAGGTGCTGCTGCGGAAGAAGCCGAAGGTGGGTGACCAGGCCTTGGGAGCCCAGAGAGAAGCGGGGTACAGCCCCAGGGCGGTCTAGGCTGCTGGGGTGGAAAGGGTGGGTTTCAGGGAACTCTCTTTATGGCTTATCAATTGACCCCTCTCTGTCTTCCTTGGCGGGGGAGAAAGGAAGCCCAGAATTTGCTCTTGCAGCTTTTCTGAGGTTCCCTCGTCCCAAGGCCTTAGTCGAGGGGTGCCAAGTCCTTGCTGCCCTCGACTCCTGGAGAATACGGGGTGCTGCACGGCTACCAAGCCCAAAACAGCTGGCCCTGCTAACGCTGTCTCTTCTCCCGATCTCCTTTCCAGAGGAAGGAATGGACCTGGGATGAAGGCAAAGTGCTGGTGATGCATGACCCCGTCTATCGGTGAGCCCTCTGGCAATTAACTCTCCTCTTCTTGCCTCTCCATGCACATCACGGTGCCCCAGACCCAAGGCCCTTTTCTTCAGTGCCACTATGATAGTTGCTAAACGAATGGTCATAAGTTAAGGGCTATCTGTAAACAACACATCCCTTAACTTGAGACCGGACAGCCACCCCTATACAGCTGCCCCCTTCCATTGGGGAAAGGAAGGAATTGCACACACCTGGAAAGGACCATTGAATCGTTTGGGTGTTAAAGATTCCCCGATTCAAGGATGTCCGGGGTGTTCAGCCATCCAAGCTGGTGATCAGGCATCAACCCCTCCAGAACCTCTGGAGAATAAAGTACGACACTGTGCTAGTGTTTCTGAATGTTTGGAGTGGTTGAGTTGTTGAGTTGCTCTCAACCATGGCAGCTTGAAGATGGGTGGACTTCAATTGCCAGAATTCCCTGTGATAAGTTGAAGTCCTCACATCGTGAGGTTGCCAAGGTTGAGCAAGGAAGGGATGAGATTGGCCTAAGACCCCTGTCTTAGATAAATCAATTAGATGTTGGAAATGTCATTGAATACCAGGAACATATTACCATGTGTGGTGGACTTGCACAGAAGCTAAAAGGTATTGGCTAAACATGGTTGGAAAAAATGATTAAACAACATATAGATTTGAAGCCTGAAATATTCCTATTAGGAATGGTACCAGAAGGTTATAGTAAAGAAAAGATTTACTTAATTATACAATCGTGCCAATTTAACAGCGGCTAGCGTTGTATTTGCCCAAAACTGGAAGAGTGATAAGATACCGATAGAGGGAAAAATAATTGAAAAAAATATTTGAACGCGCAGAAATGAACGGACTGACACTAGAAAGTAAAGAAAAAGAAGAATCTGAATATTATATGGTATGGGATTTGTTTTATTGATGGATAGAAAATAGAACAAATTAAAAGGGATTGGATGTATTTATAGAGTAATAAGAGAAATTAATGTAATATTGGACTTCATTTATATTATTTGCACGGGAATGGGATTATTGTATTGTTAAATTTGACAAGAAGAACATTATTAATAATGGTTAAATAACTGAAATATGTACCTGATCGACACACGATTGAAATGAAATGGATTTGTTGTATATTAAAAAATAAAAAAAAACTTTTTACTAAAAAAAAAAAAGAAATAAAGAAAAAAGATGACCCCTGTCTCTGGTCCCACCTTCCCTCAGGATCTTCTACGTCTCTCATGACTCCCAAGATCTCAAGATCTTCAGCTACATCGCCAGGGACGGCACCAACAACTCCTTCCGCTGCAACGTTTTCAAGTCCAAGAAGAAGGCAAGCCAACCTGGGCCGACCTGGGCTACCTCGTGCCAAGCCTTGGGCGCCTTGTTAACCCGGTTATCTTCCCGCAGACCCAGGCGATGCGCGTGGTGCGGACGGTGGGCCAAGCTTTCGAAGTGTGCCACAAACTCAGCCTGCAACACGCCCTCCAGAATGCGGACGGGCAAGCCGACGGTGCCAGCAACAACTCTGCCGAAGGCGCTCAGGTAGAAGGTGAGACTTTGAAGGGACCCTTCCTGGATCGTAAATCTGGGGAAGGGGACCCATCTCGGCTTCCTAAAAGTGGAGGATTCGAGATGGGACAATAAGAGCCTCTCGGGCCCATGAAAAGCAGATCCAAATGGCTGCAGGATGCCCTTTGATCCATCCAGAAATTGGATTGCCTGCAGCAGATAAAGTTGAGACACACCTGGATTAGCTTCTGTTATCCAAAGCCAACTTGTCTAGATGAATGGTAGATAAGCAGTCCAGCTCTGTTGCAGGAAGTTTCAAAGCAACCCAGTCCGAATCTACTCCGGATTCTTCCTCCTCCTCTTTCCTAGGCTGGGAAGGGGTTTCTCTGGAGCAGCGGTCGCCAACCTTTTGAACCTCGGGGAACTCATCATTTTAAATCCCGCGGACCAGAGATCCTAAAAAAAGTTTGCAGGGAAATTCCCCACCCCGTTTTCCTACCGATCGATCGTTCTTTTGGGGGGATCACAGGATATCGTCTCCAGCTCCATTCTTAAGGGGGAGAGAGAGAGAGAGAGAGAGAGAGACTTTGGGCTTCATGCAAGGAAAACAGCAGAAGCAGCAGAAGTCTTTCTTTCTCTCCCCCAAACTCCGCCAGAAATGAGCCTTTGCTGGTGTAGCCTCTTGGGGCAGGAGGCCTTGCAGGGTCTCAAAGATTCATTTCTGGTGGAGTTTGGGGGATGGAAAGAAAGTCTTTTGCTGCTTTCCTTGCGTGCAGCCAAAAGCAGAAGAAGAAAGAAGCGGAAAGAAGCAGTCCGGTGGCCAGGCCAGGCGCTTGGGGCAAGTGGGGCAAGTTCCTCTCCTCCACCCTTTTCCTCCTCTCCTCACTACCTCGTGTTGTTTGCAATGCAAGTGATGCAAGCCTTATGTTCCCGCGGGCCCTGTGGGCAGCGCAGCCTTGTGTTCCTGCACAGCCTGGACTAATTGCTTTGGGGGGGGACATTTCTCTGCGGACCACCAACATTTTCTCATAGACCCCCAGTGGTCCCCGGCCCTCTGGTTGGCGACCACTGCTCTGGAGGACCAACTCATACCTTAGCTTGAAGAAAGCCCCCTCCCCTTTTCAAGGCGACCCCAAGTTCCCCAACGCCAGAATCCCAGGTGCGTCTCACTTTTTCTGCCTTGCTTGTTGTCCCCCAAAGGTCTCCAACCCTCAGAACAAGCCTTGGCTGACCAAGACCTCGGCTTGGCTGGGTCGCTAGGGGTCTGCCTGCCTGACTGTGGGGTCTGCGAGCTGCCTTTCTCTGTGCCTGACCTGGGAGAGCTGGACAATGGGCTCAGCCTCAAGGCGAAGGACAGCCAGGTGGGTGACTCCTTGGGAAGACCCATGAAAATGAAACTGGGGAGCTGGATCCTGGGGGCTGGGGGTGGGGCGAAAGGAGCAGCCCCCATTTCCGGTCTCTTCTGGCTTCCAGGAAAAGGAGAATGGCGGTTTCGGCCCTCCTCTGCCCAGCCCCTCGGCAGCACGGGGAGCCCTTCTTCCTCCGCCTCGGCCACCCCACTTGCCTCCCAGCACCGCCTGCAGCTGCTCCAACACCAGCTCTTCCAGCAGCAACAGCAGACGCAGGTGGCAGTTGCACAGGTAAGCCTTCTCTGTCCTGGGTGCAAAAGTTCCCAGGCCTGGGCACCTGTCCTTTTTTCCCCTCTGCTCCTCAGTTACAACCACCATTCACTCGGGTCACCCCCTGAAGGAAGCTTCCAGGCAGCTCACCAACTTGGCTTGTGGAACTCCTGGCCACAACAATTGTGTGGGAGCTGCGCGTCCAACCGGGGTTCCCCAAGGGGTGATAGGGAAGAGTCTGCGTGGACTTCTAGGGTCGAGCATCCTGGCATGGACATTATAGCAGACAGGATCTTCCACCTGTCCAAACTGCAAAGCGAGCTCTAGCTGCCATCCAACCAGGGGCCCCACTACAACTTCCAGCCTCGCGCGCCTGGTGCAACGTCCATGGTCAGAACCTGCCCCCCTGGGGGCAGCGAGGAGATGCCTGCCATGCAAAACGCACGTCCTGTTCCCAACAGGTGCAGCTGCTGGAGGACCAGCTGTCCGCCGAGACCACGGCCCGCGTGGAGGCCCAGGCTCGTGTCCGCCAGCTGCTCCTGACCAACCGCGATCTCCTTCAACATGTCTCCTTGCTGGTGAGGCAACTGAAGGAGCTGGAAATCAAGGTCCAGCTGTGGCGTCCAGGTGAGCCAGGGGTCAGTGCAGCTGGGGTGGGTCAGCTGTCCCTTGCCACCTGCTCCTTGGGAGCAAGGGAACCGAGGGGCTCAGGAGGTGGAAGGGAGAAAAATGGGCAGGAGTGGAGAGGAGCAAGGAAGGGAGGCCACCAGAGAACAGGTCAGAAGAAAATTGGCCAACCAGAGTAGAACTTTCTTACAATATGACACGAAACTTGCCGGCCTCCAGATATCTCTGAACCAGGCCCTCCCCCTCTCGCCCCCAGTTGAGCGTTCCTTGCAGAACCTGAGCTCCGAGCACCCGCTGTCCCTTAACCTGAAGGACCACTACAGTCTGGAAATCAACCTGTCTTCCACCTCAACACCAGCCAGCATCGTGGGCAGCCCCACGACACACCTAGCTTCTTATGAATCCCACCAGAACTTGACCAACTTGGAGATGGGTAGCGGATTGTCTGGCAGGCTGGAGAAACAGGAACATCTGGCAATTCTGGAAGGGCCTGACGGGCTCCGCAGCGTGGAGGGATCTGAGGCAGATGAATGCAGTGGACCCAATGGAAGCACGCAACCGACTTCCAGTGGTCCGGATGCCGTGATGCTGAAGGAAAGGTAAGTTGGGGTGGTTCTAATCGGCACTGACCCAACTGAGCCGTGAATTGCTTCCTTCTCAGGTTGAGGTGCCACACCCAACCGTGACTGGCCTTGAGTCTGACCCGCTTCCCGTCCTCATTTGACAGGTTGCAGCTGTTTATCCCCAAGCTGAATCCACCTCCACCGACCTTGCGAAGGAGGTCAAGTAAAACCATCTCTCCCAGCTCAGAGGCAGAGAAGATTGGGGCGTCTTCCAGGGCCGCCCCTGAACCCTCCGTGCTCAGCAGCCCAGGCATCTTCTCTAGGCCCGAGTCTGAAGCCAGGATGCTGGGAGGAGGCCAGAACGCCAGTGCCCGTGCCAAAACCCAAGGCCAGGAGAGTGTTGGGCGGCCAACAGAAGCCCGTATGTGGGTGGGAGCAGCTGAGAACTGGGGTGCCCCACAGCCCTTCTTGAGCATCAATGAAACCTGCCTGCACATCAGTCTGTCCGAGGATGAGCTTGACCGGAAGGGGAGCTGTGTTGCTCACGCATAGGAATGCTTGAGGGACAGACCGCAGTTGAACGCTCTGCAAGGCAGAAATCCTCAAATGGATTCACGAAAGTAACCCGCAGAAGTTGGCCATCTCAGAAGCAGGTGTCTTCCTCCAGATACCATCTGAAGCCTCCTAAGAAATGTCACCCAACTTCTTGACATGGTTGGCTGGTTTGCAGACTGTGATACCCTCGTAAAGCAGTGAAGGTCCATCGGGAAACATTCTCAACAACTTCACTCCCATCTGGAGAGGACCTCAGTCCCAATGGCTGAACAAAGAGCCCTGGCCAGAAATTGGTCCCAAGGCTTGAAGGACATCAAGATATTTCAGGGGCAAAGATCATTTCCACATGGCCTAGATAATGCAACAAAAGGTTCTACCGTTTGGTCAACAAAGGTCAACATCTGAGAGAAAGCTAGTTCTAGTTGAGCTGTGATTTCCAGATATCTCCATGCAGAAGTTGACTCCTCCTGAACCAGCAAGTTTAGAGCTGAGGGGGACACATTGGTGCCAGGATTTTGGAGCTAAAGAAACCTGGCATGTCCCTCCAGATGTCTCTTTCCTCCCTGTCTCCTTTATCAGCTGAACTTCTGGGGTTCTACTGGAGAAGATGAGAGTGGAATAATCAGGAGAAAAGCTGGTGTTTAAAAAAAAAAAAAGAGAGGTTTTATTGGGTCCTAAGAGAGAGATTCTGCAGAGATTCAGGAATTTGGCCCAAGTAGCCAGAACCTGTAATGCTCACACCTGGGGTGAAGGCCATCTGGGGTGAGGAGAAGCTGTGATAGCTCCCACCACCAACCCAAACCCTCACTGATACCAGGCGAGGGGAATAAACACCCACCAGCAAGGAGTTGTTTGACAATCACACAACCTCGGAAAAGGACTGGACTTGCATTTCAGGCGTCTGGTTCACGTGGAGCCCCAAAGGGGGACACCTGCATGGCTGATGACCATGAAAAGAGTCCAGGGTACGTTGCCAAAAGGGCCAGGGGTGGGGAGAGCCCTCCAAGGACCAGAAACGAGGCCTTCGTAGTAAATGCCGGGCAGACACGCATGAAGGAGCTGACCAAAGGGATGGAACTGTGCGAAGAGTCGCTGTGTAGGAAGGAGTGCATGTGTGTGTGAGAGAGAGAGAGGGAGGGAGGGAGGGAGGGAGGGAGAGAGAGAGAGAGAGAAGAAGAAGAAGAAGAAGAAGAAGAAGAAGAAGAAGAAGAAGAAGAAGAAGAAGAAGAAGAAGAAGAAGAAGAAGAAGAAGAAGAAGAAGAAGAAGAAGAAGAAGAAGAAGAAGAAGAAGAAGAAGAAGAAGAAGAAGAAGAAGAAGAAGAAGAACAGGAAGGAAGGAAGGAAAGGAAGGAAGGAAGGGAAAGGAGGAAGGGAGGAAAGAAAGAAAGAAAGAAGGGAGGGAGGGAGGAAAGAAGACTAGGAATGCACCCTGTGTCAAGTTATCTCCAATCGGGAGGCAAAATGGCAGCTTCACAACCGACAACTGGGGTTGCCCACATCCAAATGTAAAGCATACTCCCTCCTGTGCCCATGTAGCACAGACTGAACATTTTCTGATGCTGCCAATAACAGAGAGAGAAAAACACAAACACCACACCTGGATCTGCAACACACACACATTTCTTACAGTTCCCCCCCTCCTCAAGGCAAGCGGTAGTTTCAGGGGTGCAAATCCTGCCATTGCAAGCATTCGGCCACCCAGCAGTGTCCTTCCTCCCCCCCCACCCCAGACAAAAAAAAAAAAGAGGCCTTAACTTCTGAACCCGAAGCTAGCTATCCATGTTCTCTCTGCATTCCTCTTTTCCCCAAAGGGGGAAGGCAGAAGAATGCACGGGGAATGCATTGGAAGCATTCCTCACAGCCACCTTAAAAAAATAAAATAAAATCGAGAATTGGTGTGCGATATAACACCCCACTTGCATTGTCGGGAGGTGTCGAATGAGGCACCGAGGGCATGGAGTGAGGTGGCTGCCCTGTTTTCATCAGCCAAGGCAGCCCCCAGCCTCACAGTCCCCCCCGGGAGGGAGAGAAGATCTGCCTTTGGTCCAGCATCAAAAACGTCTTGAATGGTTTTTTTGGGCCAAGATCCAGATTTAGAGGCAGGTTCTCTTGCCACAGGCAACCTCACAAAACCTGCTCTAAGAAAGAGCAAACTGCAGAGAGAAGGAAAACGGGGTGGATGACAGCAGCTGGAGGGGCTGGCCAGCGTTTCCCGGGTGGGTGGGTGGGGTTTTTTATCTCCTTGTTGAAGACTTTCGCCAAATAGAGAGGGGGAAACGGTTGAACACACAATGTAAAACCACTCATGTTTCCAGGATGATAAATGTAACGCCAAATTCTTTTCTCCTTCCCTTCTTGGCGCTGTCTTTTGGGGAGGGGGGAGGGCCTGGGGGGTGGGTTTCCTGTGCTTTCAACAGGCTGCCTTTGACCCAGACGGGGCCGTTGAAGTTCTCCTGTGGATATGACTTAATTCTAGCACTTGAGGGTCTGCTTTCCTTCCAGATAACCGTCTTTCCCACTCCGAGACCCAAACACGCACAAACACACAGACCCACACCCAAGCTTTTTTGGACCTCCTCTGGTTTAAGCATTGTCTGGGCATTCTGTTAAAAAGGATTTTAAAAGATTTCTGTACGTGGCTGGGCAAATGCATGCCAGACTCAATGTTGCCATGCCCAAAACTGGAGCTGGCACATTGGCTAGCAAGAGAAGGGGCTTTATGGGTCAGTTCAACGCTTCCTTTTTGGGGAGGGGGGGAGTCAAAAAGGGAAATCAATGTCAAACCCAGGATGAACACATATGAAAGCTGATGGTTTTTTGGCAGTTCTCCCTTCATCAGAATCCTGGGAATGAAGTCTCAGACCAGACCCAAGAATTGTCTAATTGTTTTCCTAAAAACATAAATCCTTGGACCGGATCTACATACTTTGTTCCCCACCCAGGAAAGGCCTAATCCACTCACACACACAATTGTGGGGTGCCCCCTCTTGCAACCAGCACCAGCTGGGCTATTTTGCAGCCCTTCTCCCTCCTGAGATGCCCTCTGCGGGTGGCAAAAGACACCCTTGGAAATTTGGTAGGTTTGATGAAGTCAACAGCCTGGCACCCTTCTCCGGCTGGCACAATTCCTAACGGAATGAAGAAACCAAAAAAAGGACACCGGCCACGTCACACAATTCTCTAGGCTGAGGGTCTCATTGCAACAGGTTGGCACCGGTGCAATGGTGTGAATGACACCGTTTGGCTTTATTTTTCCAAGTTTTGGGTAGCCGCAGCTTCTCGTGCCAGTTCAGTCCTGGTGGGGCATCACCTGACTCAACTGGAGGGCTTTTTGGGGAAGGGGGTGCGCTGCGTGGCATCGCAAGGGAGAAGCAGGGGGTGCAGGACCCACTCCTGGGGTCTGCACCTCAACTGTGGTTTGTTTTCTTGTCCCCTTTTAATCCCACCGGTGTGTTGCTCCTGCCTTGATCCAAGGTGGCGCCGACGACGGCTGCCTCGGTGAAATGCTCTCGCATAGTTTCGACCATTTGCACTAAGACAAATTCCTTGTGTGTCCAATCACACTTGGCCAATAAAAAAAGAATTTTCCCCCTGCAGGGCTCAAGGCAAGGATTCGGGTTCGAGTTTCGCACATCCCTCGCCTTCAGAGCACATACTCCTGGGATGGACTGATGGGAGGGGTCTATGTGAGGCCTGGGGGAAAGGTTCCACTCCACTTGAGGGCTTTGGGGGACTTCATCCTCCTTTTTTTCCACTTGTTTCCCCCCCCAGATTCCTGGGACTCAAATGTAAGCCCAGACATCTGAAATAAACACCCACAGACATACAATCCTGGGCTCAAAGTCAGTGAGCGGCCTCAAGTCTCCCATTGTCAGGTTTCCAAGGGATGGTGCTCATGCTTCCCATAAGCACCCAGGATTGAAGGTTTGGGACTTAGAACCCGGTCATCCTAAGCCACTACACAAGCCGCCATTTTGGACTATAATTCCCATAACTCCTGACCACGAACCAGGCTAATGAGAGCTGTGGTTCTCCCGCCGCCTCCCCCATGCTCGAAGGTTTATTTTTATTTATTTATTTTATTTTGTCCATTGCTTACAAGATAACAGGTATAAGTATAAACATAGTTATGAATACATGAAATGGATACATATAAGAAAAATAAAAAGAAACAATAGGACAGGGACGGTAGGCATGTTGGTGCGCTTATGCACGCCCCCTACAGGCCTCTTAGGAAAGGGGTGAGGTCAATAGTAGACAGTCTAAGGTTAAAGTTTTTGGGGTTTGGGGAAGAAACCACAGAGTCAGGTAGAGTATTCCAGACATTGACCACTCTGTTGCTGAAGTTGTATTTCCTGCAATCATGTTTGGTGCGGTTTACCTTGAGTTTGTATCTATTGTGTGCTCTTGCGTTGTTATGGTTGAAGCTGAAGTATTCATTGACAGGACATTGCAATGTATAATTTCATATACTATATTTAGATCAGACCAAAGGCGGCGTAGTTCTAGGTTTTCTAGGTCTAGAATTTCAAGCCTGGTACACCGGACCTTCTTTGCTCCTGCTTTTGAAGGCGTCCATCCAGGAACCAGACTTGGTTTAAAAAAGGAGGTGGGGGAGGAAAGGGAGGGGGATCCTAGAGCTGCCCCCTCCCTCCCTGTGTGAGCACCGCCTGCCTTTTGCAGGGAACGCCCAGCAGAGGGCAGCACTACCCCAGGTTCTCCTGCTGCCATGTCTGGATGGAAAAAGCCTCCTTTGGATCTGGAGTGTCTTGGGGCCCCGTCCAGCAGGATGCAACCCAGCCTTCTCCGGCCACCATCCGGGCCTCCTCCCTGCTCCCCACCAGCACGCGAAGGACAACCGAGCCTCTTCCTGAAGGGATTTGGCTTGGCTTCCTGACAGACCGTGAAAATTTGCTCGTCCTGGTTGGGATGTTCCTAAAAACACAATGGGTGAACTGCAGACTTGGCACGGATTGCCATTCTCAGCATGCCAGCTTTTTAGAGCGGGATGCTGCTGCTGCTGCTGCTGCTTGACCGTTGGGCCGTCTGCCGCAGCCTTGTGCTCTCTTCCCAAGCGGGGGCAGCTTTATTTTTATTTATTGATTTGATTTGTTTGATTTGTCAATCACTTACAAGATAACAGGTATGAGTATAAACATAGTTATGAATACATGAGATGGAGATGTATAAGAGAAATAAAAAGAAACAATAGGACAGGGATGGTAGGCATGATTGGTGCGCTTATGCACACCCACTAACCCCGACAGAAGAACAGAGTTGGGAGGGACCTCGGAGGTCGTCTAGTCCAACCTCCTCCTCAAGCAGGAAACCCTATCATAAGTTGGTTCTTTCCCATCAGACTTCCAGATTCAATGTGCAACTAGACCCCGGGGGCCCTTTATAAGCAGGAGGGACCCCCTGTCAGCCGTGGGCCCCTTCAACATTTCCATCGCTGATGGAGACAACGGCTGCTCAAAAGCCGGGCCGGCCTTTTAAGCAGAGGAACTGCAAACATCAACTGAAGATGCTCCCAGAGTCATTTCATTACAAATTGGGCAGCAAATAAATTCAATCAATAAATAAACTGTTGCCAGAAAGCCCCTTTCCAGCATCCCCCCCCCTCCCGATTTTCTAGCCTGCCCCACTCTCAGTGGCAATTAAAAATAATAATAATTCACGAGGCATATTCTTTCATTTTAGAGATGCTCTCTCCAAGTCAGTAGTGAGAAACTCCATGGGGGTTTCATTTCCACACAGCCACCAGTTGTATGTGAACCAGGAAAATGTGGTGACCAGGTTTGGAATTAACCTGGATTTTCACCCAGCTTCACATGAGCTAATGTAAAGCTAAAAGCTAATGCAATCCTAAATTGCATTAACAGAGGGATACAATCGAGATCAAGGGAGGTACTAATACCACTCTATAAAGCCCTAGTAAGGCCACACCTAGAGCACTGCATCCAGTTTTGGTCACCACAATGTAAAAAAGATGTTGAGACTCTAGAAAAAGTACAGAGAAGAGCAACCAGGATGATTAGGGGACTGAAGGCTAAAACATATGAAGAACGGTTACAGGAACTGGGCATGGCTAGTCTAGGGAAGAGAAGGACCAGAGGAGACAGGATAACAGTCTTCTAGCATTTGAGGGGCTGCCCCAGAGAGGAGGAAGGGGTCAAGCTATTCTCCAAGGCACCTGAAGGCCAGACAAGGAACAATGGATGGAAACGAAACAAGGAGAGATTCAACCTGGAAATAAGGAGAAGCTTTCCGACAGTGAGAACAATCAACCGGTGTAACGGAAGTTGGAGTGCCATCACTTGAGACTTTCAAGAAGAGATCGGGCTGCCATCTGTCAGAAATGGTGTAGGGTCTCCCGCTTGGGCGGGAGGTTGGACTAGATGACCTGTAAGGTCCCTTCCAACTCTGATTATCTGTTAACGATGATTACGCATGGTCTGATGGTCAACTGTTGGCAGAACCAATTTACAGGACCAAAACTGAGGTCCTGTAAGACAACCCCCCTCAAAAAAAAACCTGCTAAACATCCAGCTAAAATCTTGAACAAGCCTCACTCGATGATCGCGCGACAGGGAGGAAGGACAAGGTGGTTGAGCCTGTGGGGAAGGTCAGCAAGTTGAAATATGGCTGGCTTATTTTCCAGTTCAAATGTGAAAAGCAGAGAAGGAAAAGTGAGTTTTGCGTGCACCTTTCCGCCCTCCCACGTCCCGAACCTCTAAGAGCTCATCGCAGGTCAGACACGATTCGATCTAATAGGCGGCTACCAGATAAATATGTCCACATAATTTCATTATCTTTTCTTGCACTGGGGGAAAAAGTGGGGGGTTGGGGGAAAAAAAAGGAGCAAAAATTCATCCGGGATAAAGCCACTCAACATCGCAGGTGGTAAAAAGATTCCGAGCCCTCCCAACAATGCCGTTGAGTTGGTAACCTGTGACTAAAATCGGCACTGGCTTTAATTTAAGAGCCTGTGTTGGGAGGGGGGGGGGCGCGTGCTCGTTAATCTCTATGCAAAGCAGTTGAAATGAATATGCAGCGTTCGGGAGATGTAATTGTACGGCTTCCATTCAGGCACTGTAATTTTCCAGACAGGATCCTGCAATCAAGATTCTATTCATTAGGATATAAACAATTTGGTTTCTCTTAGCTCTCGAATCTGCCAATCATTTTGCTGGAGTGAGCATCTCTGCTATTTAAAAAAAAAAAGAAGAAGAAGAAGAAGGGAAAAAAAAAAAAAAAACAACCCAGAAGGGAAAGTTTCTTTTGTGTTTGAAGGGGGGTAAAAGTTGTCGGCAACTTCTGATAAAGATGATAAAGGGGACAGACGGATGGACGGACAGACGGACTGGAGGAAGAAACATCTCATTGTTGTCAAAAGCACTTGTCCGTCTGCTGGACTACAGTGTCCATCAACTCAATCCGCATGGGGAGAATCTTTTGATGCATCCTTTGTCTGGTTCTGACAGGCTGGGCCAGTTTGCTAACAAACAAACACACACACACACACACACACACACACACACGGAGTTCCTTCCTTCCTAGGGCAACACAACCTTAGCTTTTCAGCCCCAAGAGTTTGGGAATAACACAAAGCATCACGGAATGAAACCTCTACAAAGACAAGCTCTTGAGCCAAAGGCAGGTTGTGGTCTTTCCTCACAAAAGGTCAGCTTGGAAAATGCAGAGAGACAGCTAACCACACCCTGGCTTTGCCAACGCCTCAAAGTTTCTAGTCCTTATGGCTGAAAAGAGAGGATCGGAAATGTCAACACAGTTCTTAGAAGTTGTTGGCTCAGTTGTTGGCTGCGCTGGAGGTTTTTCCAGGGAGGGGGGATGTCAGAACTCTGCAAAGCTGTTTTGGCTTCCCAAATTAAGATGTACGACCAAAAACACATGCAAAATAGC
This sequence comes from Notechis scutatus, assembly GCF_049901735.1. Classification (NCBI taxonomy): domain Eukaryota; kingdom Metazoa; phylum Chordata; class Lepidosauria; order Squamata; family Elapidae; genus Notechis; species Notechis scutatus. Next base: position 6,879,582 of record NC_142023.1, read on the forward strand.
TGTATGCAAATACCCTTTTTTTGCTGAGCCCACATAAGTGAGTAGGATCTTCTCCCCCCACTAATTGGGAAATGTTACTGGAAAATTCTTAGAAGGGGAACATTTTAGCAGTCCTCCTCACACACCAATTATCACACACTTTTATCTAACCTAGTCACTGTCCTGAATGGTAGACCCTTCAGGATGGGGAAAAAATTAGCTCCGAGGTCCCAAAACACTCAAAGGTGGATGGCAGTTCCCTGCCTGTGGTTTGTGCAATGTCAAAACTCAAAGTGACACAAATTGAAGTGATCCTCAGGGTGAATCATAACTTGGTGCCAAGATACAGGCCCCTTGTGGTATGTGCCACGAAATGTTGGCCACGAAAGATGGCTACAGAAACCGCCCCCTCCCCCCCCTTGCTAGGAGAATAAGGATCGTGATTCAATGCAGGCCAGGAATGATGGGACTTGTAGTCACCCCCTCCAACAGGGTTCTCAAAGGGCTGCTCGGCCGAGTCTTCCAGAAACCACACAACGGCCGGCTAGTGGGAACAGCCAACCCCTTCCTTTCCAAATCAATATTGACAGAGCTAATTGCGGTCTGCTGCCAAGAATGATGGCTTGTTCCAGAGTAGCAGGGTGCAGAAAAAGAGAGAGAAGAGAAAGCAAAAAAAAAAAAAAAAATGACGAACTGCTGCCTGGTGTCGGACTCCTCCAGAGCTGGCGCAGTCTTGGAACGCAGCAAGACGCTCCCCGGTGGGCACAAGCGGTGCAGCCCCAAGCCAGACTAATTGCTTCCTGATTGTCTTCTGGCCACCCACCGGGTAAAATAGAGAGAACAAGTTTGTTTGGCGCATAAGTAAGCACTCCACACCAATTTGGAATACGGTAATCATCCGCTGCGCCGTCTAATTAAAATCCGATCACTTAGGATAATTATTTCATATCCTAAGTATCGGGTTAGGGGCCAGAACTTGGAAGCTGTGGGGAGGAGGGGAGGGGGAGAGAAAGAGAGACACCCCAGAAGTGCTACCATCCCCGATCCAGAAAGAGGAATTCTGCTGCTTTCCACAGCCTGGCTGAACGTGCACGAGGGCACTCTGGCTTGGAAAGCGGGCATCGTCCAGCTCCCGCATCCTGCGGTAGTAAAAGCAAATTAAAACCCGACTGGAAAAGGAACAGGGGGTGCAAATTAGAACGCTTATGAACGGCGTTACACCGTTACAAATTCACACATCACCAAAAAAAAAAAAAAATGTGTTGAGGCTTTGCAAAAAAAAAAGTGCAGAGCGGAGCAACTAAGACGATGAAAAACATCTTGAAGAACGGTGGCAGGGTTTGGGTTTGGCCAGTCCAGAGAAAAGAAAAACTGGGAATGACATGATATTCCAGTATTTGAGAGTATTCTTCCCCAAAGAAGAAGGGAGTCAACTTATTTTCCAAAGCACCTGAAGGCAGGACAAGAAGCAACGGATGGAAACTAATGTAAGGAGAGAAGCAAGCTGGAATTAAGGAGAAACTTCTTAACAGGGAGGACAATTAACCAGAGGAACAGCTTGCCACCAGAAGTTGTGGGTTCTCCAATATTTCAAGAAGAGATTGGATACCCCTTTGTCCAGAGTGGCATACAGTCTCCTGCTTGGAGTAGGTCAACAGGAGACCCCCAGGGCTCCTTCCAGCTTCAGGAACAGTGATAGGCCAGATGCATAGCCAGTGTCACAGACAAGAACATTGATGTTTCTCACCCTTGTGGTGCAACTGGTACAACAAGCAGAGCTGGAGAAGCTCCAGGTGCTGGGTAGAACATCCAGATTTCACCCCTGAAGGATGGGCCGACTCTTCCTCACCTCATTTAGAAGGAGAGATCAATTCTAGGATCCATTTGACCGGGATCCTCTGCAGAAGGGGTGGAATCTGGGCATAACCTGGGAGACCTTTATTTTTTTTGATTTGTCAATCGCTTACAAGATAATAGATATTTATTTATTTATTTATTTATTTATTTATTTGATTTGCCAATTGTTTACAAGATAATAAGTATAAATGTATACATAGTTGTGAATACATGAAATGGGTACATATAAGAAAAATAAAAGAATAAGAGAAACAATAGGACAGGGACGGTAGGCACGATGGTGCGCTTATGCACGCCCCCTACAGGCCTCTTAGGAAAGGGGTGAGGTCAATAGTAGACAGTCTAAGGTTAAAGTTTTTGGGGTTTGGGGAAGAAACCACAGACTCAGGTGGAGTATTCCAGACATTGACCACTCTATTGCTGAAGTCGTATTTCCTGCAATCAAGTTTGGTGCGGTTTACTTTGAGTTTGTATCTATTGTTTGCTCTTGTGTTGTTATGGTTGAAGCTGAAGTATTCATTGACAGGTAGGACATTGCAATGTAGTTATACATAGTTATGAATATAGTTATACATAGTTAACAATATAGTTATACATAGTTATGAATACATGAAATGGGTACATATAAGAAAAATCAAAGAAACAATAGGACAGGGAAGGTAGGCACGATTGGTGCGCTTATGCACACCCCCTACAGACCTCTTAGGAAAGGGGAGAGGTCAATAGTAGACAGTCGAAGGTTAAAGTTTTTGGGGTTTGGGGAAGAAACCACAGAGTCAGGTAGAGGATTCCAGACATTGGCTTACTTAAAGGCCAGGGTCAGCCTTCTCATATAAGTTGCCTCCACATTCTTGGGAGAGATCTGCAACTATTGATTCCAGAACCCGCAGCCAACCGACATGGGAAGGTAGCCCAACCAACCAGGAAGACAAGCGAACCACGTCGGCTTTTATTTTATTTATTGTCCAGTGCCCATAATCCTGGTCCAGCTTTGCAGGTCTACCATGTGTTCACAAGGCAACACCAGTAGATTTTGCCCTGTGTTGGATCAGACCACCACAATAACAAGAGTTGGAATCTAATATCTACACCATTCCAGACAAATGGTTGTCCAAGCTTTTTCTTGAAGACGTCCAGTGATGGAGCACCCATAACTTCTGTTCCACTGATTCATTGTTCTGTTAGGACATCTCTCCTTAGTTCTGGGTTGCTTCTCTCCTTGTTTCCATCCGTTGGTTCAAAAGGGGCCTTCCAATTTTCCTGCACTGGAAAGTCCCAGCTGTATGAACACGTTAACCTGTATGTCTCCCAACCACCTAGTACTGCAGTCATCGGTTGGCCAATGGAATGGACAGATGGGGGCAATCTCTCCTCAACGCTTTTGGCCAAGGAGGGTTTTTATCACAATGACAATTTTTCCTGGGAAGACTCACCACAGCTTGCCAAGGAATCCAAAGAGGAGATGGGCAATGCTTGAAGTTCTGCCCCCCTGCCCCCCAACCTGCCTCTCGCCCTGCTGGGGCCCATCCGTCACCGCCATTGACATCATCTTCACAACTTTTTTCCAAGTCCGGATGTCCCAATTCCTGCTGATTACACATCAGAGGGCCCAGGAGAGGACTTGGTATCTCCCATTTCCAGGAAAGGAGGGGACGGCTGAGGAAAAAGACACCGATAACCGCACACTCCCCCAAAACCCCATTCAGCTTGGCTCGCGCCGCGGGACCAGCTATTGTTCCTGCTGGAAATGGCCAGCGAGACAGAGAAAGTATTTCCTCAGCTATAAATCTCCCAAGCCTCTTTACCTTGGCACCACGTCTTCCTTTCCTCCCCCGCCCTCCAGAAAGTGTCTTTTGTTAAATCGTCTTTGCAAAAAAAACAAACCTCAACCACCCCAAACCCACCAGCCTTTGCAGAGGAAGGAGCTAAACCAGCCTCCCCTTGTGTTCGGTGGGTAGGTTGGCTCTGCCCCTTCCAATGTATTGATTGATCCACTTTGTGTAGCCTTGGAGGAACGGCGGCACAATGGCCTCAGTGAAGGCCCAAGGGCATCCAAACCTTTTTGCTCTCTGTCTGTGAGAGTCTCCATCATCCAAGTTATGGTTGCGCCAAAGGTGCTTTTCCAAAAAGCAACTGGACTTTCTTTTCTTTTTTTTTTTTTGCCTTGAAAACGTTTCGCTTCTCATTCAAGGAGAAAACTGAAGAAGCTTCTTGGATGAAGAAACAAAACATTTTCAAGGAAAAAAAAACCCAAAGGAAGTCCAGCTGCCTTTTTGCCCTTTGCCCTCTGGGTCAGATGAGGAGAAATTGTACCTCTTTCGTCACTTCACAAGAGAGGACGGGACTGCAAAAACCTGGGAAGAAACGCGGGCAAAGAGAGGGAACCAGAGAGAGATAACTTGCAGCCTGCCTTGAGTTTGCTTAGATCTAAGTCTTCTCCCCCGCCCCTGATTTCGGGGCGCTATCTCTGGGGGGTCCCCAGAGTGGGCATCTTCCCCTCTCTTGGTCAATCATTCCACAGGCAACAGAGTCCATCAGGGTCCACCCCCTTGGGAAATATCGCTCCAACTTCCAGACTTTGCAAGACCCTCCCTCCGATTTTCATCGCCCTCATTAGCTCCTCCGTCCTTGTTTAAAAATGACTTTGCTCCCCGTCGCTTTGGAAACCGCCAAGAGAGGATAACACCCCCCCCCAAAGGCCCCCCCCCGCTTGGCTTGGCATAGCGTAACCAGCAACAGATGCTGAGCTGACCTCTCCAACTTCCTGGAAACATGCATTTGTCAAAATAAAAATAAAGAGAGATTAATGTGAGGAAAAGGATTTTGAAACGAGGAGGAAATCATCGCCGCCTTGGGCCCAAACGTGCTAGCTTGCATTTTTGTCAAGGGTGGGCGAAGGCCGGGCGGAGGAGGAGGAGGAGGCGACCCCCGTCTGGCGGCAGGGGACAGCAGGGCTGGCATCGCCCACTTGCTTCAGGGGGCGAGAAAGCGTCTGCCTGGCGTGAACATCGGGGCAAGTGCCAGAGGCCTCCAATGGCAGCTCTCAACCCCGCCACGCCTTGAAAGACAAAAAAGTGTGCAAAGCCTTTTTCAAAACAAAATAAATGCACAATCCACACGGAGAATTTTGCGGGCTGCACGATGACGCCAGACAGGGTGCACCCGAAAAGGACAATATTTAGGAGGTGGTCCCTCATAAAGCCCGACCAAGCCAGCCCATTTGAGGAGGTGGTCCTACTGGAGAAGTTCTCAATTGTGACCTCCTAGAGGTCAAGGTCAAGTTTCTGAAGCCCCCTGGCCACTGTTCTCCATGCACTGGATTCTCCTAGCCTGCAAACGCACGGCAAACTCACTAGAGGTCGTGGGAATGACTTCTCTGTAGAAGAACCAAGAAGAACCTTCTCCAGACTCATCTTATGGCCTGATCAGCCAGCAGCCCTTGATCTTTCTCCTTCAAGGGGCGAGGGGATGGTGACCCCCTGAAGACTGCATCGCTCAGGCATCCCAAGCGCTGGAACAGGCTGCGTCCCAAGGAGGCTCCCCCTCACCCAGGGCTCCCCCCGTCATCCCCTTCTACAAAATTAAGACCAGCCTGTCAACAGCCCACGGATTGCGCTTCCATTACTCACCCACCCACCCCCCATTCCCCAGGACACGCTAATGGATACGGAAAGCCCCAGGGTTAAATCTTGGCATCCACCGGAGTGCGGGGCCAGTTCAGCCCTGATTTTGTTTCCCCACTTTCTCAACCGCTGTCGCCCTTGCAGAGAACAGCGAATGTCTCTCTGCCGGCAGAATCGATCTGCCGCCTCTCCCAGGGGCTCCACTTATCTTGCCAGAGAAATTAATCCAAGGCCCCTCCTTGATGGGGGGGGGGGCGCGCCAGGGGTTCTTAGTGCGAGCCCTCCCCCCCCCTCCCCAAGTTATCCTAGGTCTGGATACAGCAGGACGACTTCCAGCATTTTGGGTGGCGCTGACTACGCTCTCCTTGGCAATTGGAAATCCTACCCTACACCAACCTGCCTTCGGTCAAGACGCAGATCTCCCTAGGCCTCCTCCCTCAAGATATACGTTTTCCTGAATTGTGCCAAACCTGCAAGACCCAGGCTGCCAGGCGAGGTGCCCTCCAACTTCAAGCTAGGCAAATCTAGTTTATTCCCCCCCCCCCTCCGCCCCCCGGGTGTTGTGCCAACTGAATCTTGCTCCAAGCACGTCCAGATTTGCTAGATTTCCCCTGTGATTTTTTCCTGCGGGAGATCCCAGGCAGGGTTTGCAGGATACCTCCATTTTTGCCCACCGTGCTGCTGTGAGGCAGGCTTTGCCGAGAGAGACCACCTGGGCGCTTCCAGGGCGAGAGGGTGAACTTGGATCTCCCAGCGCCAAGTCTCCAAAACGCTAGGCCAGGTTGGATAACCCACCGAGAAAAGTTTGCTTCCATTCCCAACGTTGATGCCATGTTGAGGGACAGCAACTCACCTACTGGAAACTGACCGCTCCTCCCGTGGGCATGGCTATCTGGGCAAAGGGGAACCCAGGGGATTTTCGGTAGGAAAAGTCCAGGGAGGCAAAAAGGAACAAACCACCCAGCTTTTTTTTTTTTTGCAATAAGTAGGAGGGCCTTCAAAATTAGGACAAAGCCCAAGGGATTGTATCTCTTGCTTAGTAAATGAAAACAGCAAATTATGTCGGAAGAACTGGCGAAGAGTTGTCTTGGATGGCCCCGTGATTAAGAGGAAGAATATGTAAATGTACGTGGCTGTTGCTATAGTTACTACATGAATTACCGCTGGCGTTCGGGGGTGGCAGTTCTCCTCCCCCCCCCCTCCTTCTTTTAAAAACCGTTCTCCAGAAGGGTCAAGGCTTGCATTCCCAATGAGCCGGTTTCCCAAGGAGGCGGCTGCCGCTGTCAGGATTCAGAAACTGGGACCCAGGTTGCTCTCGTCCAGGCTGCAGCCTAGGGAATCGCGGCTTGCTAGAGTAGCCGGGTTCACGCAAGCCACCAAGCCAGAGCTAGCAAGCCAGATTAGGGCTTAGCTCAGTGGGTGGGCCTGAGCAACGGACCATGGGTTGGGGGTGCCCCAATCCCGATGCCTTCTCCTCTTGGGGTTGGCGCCTGAACGGCTTGGCCTCTTGGAAGGAAGAAATTAACTCTGCTATTCTCTGAAAGGAGATGGGAGAAGATAAGACCAACCAGCAGCTGTCTACTTGTGAGTGGCGAAGGAGCTCTGCCCGCCTTCCTGCCTTGGTCTCCAGCATAACCGATTATGCCACTCATTGCTGGGCACTTCAGATATAAAGTCAAACCAGGGGCATCCTGGCGCTGGGCTTCCAACACGTCTGGAGGTGCCACGCTGGAGGCACTCGAGGCCACCACAGCCAGAAGGACTCCTTTGAAGAACATCCCTTTGCTCTGGTTCTCCAGAACCTCACAATGGTCTTCCTTGGCAAGGACAGAAGAATCAGGCTGTGGCTTTCCTTGGGGGGTCTCCTTTGGGGGGTCAGGAAGCAGGCCATACAAGTTTCCTCTTTGAAGGGGTTCCCTAGGCAACAAGGGGGGGACAAAACCTCAAGGAACACAAGTCGAGCTGTGTCTACGCACAGCTAGAGGAGCTGAGGGCTACTCCCGGGCGGGGCGGGCGTCCGGCCACCAGGAAGCGACCCACAGCCGGTCCTGACCCCAGCCATGTGCCCCTTCCCTAAGGCACCCCGCCCAAGGCAGGGCTGGGTGAGGCTGCAGGAGCTCGTGGCCAGCCCAGCCTCTTGGCTAAACACAGGAAGGCGAAGGGTCAGCAGCCGCCTCCATGCAGGCAGGCCAACCTCGGGAAGGAAAGGAAGAAACAACCCAAAAAAACACTACCAAGCACAGAGATAGCAGAGCAGGCGGAGGGAACTCCTGCCTGGCCTCTGTAGGGAGGGAAGGAGGGTGGGCTGGTTCTTCTGAACAGGGATGGGTGGGAGAGGAAGCTTTCAACCTCCCTCCGCTCCCCCCGTGCACAGAGCAGCAAGCCCTGAGTGGGGCTCCCGCCTGAACCCCAATTCCAAGTGCAGATCCCAATTCCAAAAGCCAGGAAAGAGACATTCCCAATGCCCTCTGCCCCACCAAGTAAGCAGACCCCCCCCCCAGAGACCGTTTGCTTTGAGGCTTTCAAAGCCCACCCCCCACCCAAGCTATCCCTCCCGGATGAAATTCTTCTCTAAAGAAAAAGGCTGCCTTGAATGACCTACGGGCAGAACAGCAGGATTGCAAACCGTGTAAATATATACGTAAGATAAATGAAAAAAAATAATCATCCCAAGACAGACAGACACACACGCAGAGAGAGAGAGAAGAGACACATGCCCATTATATTAAGGACACCAGACTGTTTTTCCATGCGTGTGTGTGTGTGTGTGTGTGTGTGTGTGCGCGCACGCCAAATGTTTCATCTGGGCTAGGCGCAGGTCCTTAATCACCTGTGCTTTATTTATGCTTTCCAGAGGCTGCACTGATCTGTGTACGTTTCTGGTGTTTTGATCCACAAGCAAGAGGAGAACGACGCAGCAGGATTTCTGGAACTGACACGCACCGTCGAAGGATAGAGAACTACTGAAACCACGCGAATCACTTGCCGCCTGCCTTGTTTATGTCGGCCGCAGACTTCTAGCCCAAGACGCTCCCTCTCGGCCGAAGAATTGGACTAAACAGCTGGAGTTCATATTCTCAGGACTGGGAGAAACAACAACTGTTTGCTGATTTTTACAGCCCAGCAACCTCAGGGAATCTCCAATGCAACCAACCATCAGTTCACTGCTGCCTGCTGGCAGCCTCCTCCTCTCATGTTCCAGCTTTAACCTATGCTGGCACAGCTGAGATCCCCTCCCGCTTTATTCCTCCCCGTAGCTCTGATGTCCACGTAGCGATGAGGTATATCTGCAGGTCTGTTTAATCTCCAGGGAAGGCGTCCTGAAACTCAAAAAAAACGTGCATGCTATTTTCCAACACTGCTTTGAACTTGGTTAAGTCTACAGAACACAGAGTGACAGGGTTGGAAGGACCCCCTGCTCAAACTGGTTTAGCCCCTTGCCCCTGACGGCGTTTTGGGCGCAAGAAGTATTACAGACTGACAAAACTCACATCAATTTTCAGAGCCTCCTCGGTTAAAGAAGATGTAGATGGACACAGACAGAGGGAGGTAGGAAAATTTTCTGTAGCATAAATGTGTCCCCTCCTGGATTTGAGGGAGTATTGTGAACCAAGAGGAGGGCAGTTGAAAGCCTTAATGTCAGTTAATGTGGATGAGGAGATTCCCAGAAATAGAACCAAATCTTAGCAGGATAGAGATACAGGTCTTCACCGTGTGGATCCCAGAAATATGGAAGGAAGCGGTAGGTTAATCTCACTGCAGACCGCAAGAACCCCTTCAAGGCTGGGATGAATGGTTGTGTGAAAAGGACTGAGAGCGAGGCTCAAAATAACGTGCGACAACGCTCAGAAAGTCAAAGATCAGCGGGCAAGGAGGAAAAGGCAGATCCCCTTGGTTTGTCCCAAGAAGATGGGCGTTAAGAAATCCATAATAATCTCCTTAAACCCCATTAGACGCCTTCCTCACTGCTGCCCAGGGAGGCTGATTCCAGGGTTACAGAGAACGTTTCTGTACTCGTCTATTTCAAACAAACACATGAGAAGAAAGCATGAAAAGTCGGACCGCTCAAAGAATATGCATTTAATGACTGTTGGGTACAGGTAAGATCCATCCAACACCAACGAAGTGTAATCTACGGTCCACCAAAAAAAAAACCTCACGGTTTTCTTCCATGGCTGGTGTACGTGCAGAAGTGCAAATTTTTTTTTTCCCCCTCTACCAACTCCAGAAATAACCTCGGTGACCGTATTTCGCAGGCTTGTATTCGCCTTCGGTTGGCAGGTTGGCTGGCGCTCTCGTTCGGGAATGGCAGGGGTTCTCGGGGAGGGGACGGTCGGTCTTCACTTTAGTGACCTGGAAAGGGAAGAATCACACGGGAAGTTCTTGCTGAGCGGAAGGGACGGAAGCGCTGCAAGGGAAAAAGGCATTTCAGAAGGGAAGTGGAGGGAAAGAGCAGGGAAGGACGCCTGAAGCTGGTTTAGAGGCAGTTAAGACACAGGATCTCCTGCCCCAGTATTTCCTACTCGGGTCAGACTAAATGGGCCTCTGTAAATATTCTCCTCTTACCCTCGGTTGGAAAGCTGGGTCAAGATCTGATAAACACGCCAGAATGTAAGGCCCCTTTGCTGGCATGCAACACGGGAAGAGGCTGCTCTGCAACCCTGTGAACCAACCCCCAAAACACAGCCATACAACGAGACATGGAAGCAGGAAGGGGTCCTCTGGAAACACTCCGCACCTCAAACTAGACTATAAAGTAGCCAGAGTTTTAACTGAGCAAATTACAAGATAGGCCCACAAGGGCAAAAGAGGTACAGAAAAGGAACTCAAAACCTACATTGAAACTGACCTATTATAGGCCAGACTCCTACAAAGCCAAACTGGGAGGGAGCATCAGGTCCAGGATAACTGCAGCATAATATAGCTAAAAAGCAGCCATCCATTCCCTGCCTCTATCTTCCAAGACATCCTTTGCAATTAACAGAGGCGGCTACTTGAGGGACAACTGCTTCCAACTGCCCTGGCTGTTACACAGATCCTTTCCGAGCAAACGTCTTCCTACCTCACCAACTCACGTGCAAAACTGCTAGCTCTGTCAGCACAAAAATATGCCTGGCAGGGTCAGAAAGAGGGGAGTTAGACCCCTGGCTTTCACATGCCAGAAACCCGTCACCCCCTTAAAGGGCTGGTTTAACCTGGCCACGCTCCACAGCCTCATGCATCCTAACAAAGAGGAAAGTGAACTCAGTCTTACCACATTCTCAGAGCTGCAATGGGAACAGAGGAAGGGGATCTCCGCGTGATTGGAGATGGTGGGAAACAGCAGTGAGCACTTGGTCCACTGACCACGAGGACATGCCTCCAGAGAGACACGGACGGTCTTTGTTTACCTTTGACAGCTGACCCAGCTCTGGCCTCACCCAGCCCAGCTTGTCCAGCACGCAATCATCGAAGAGCTGCTGCTGCTTCCGACACTGACGAAGCTTCAACGTGTTGGACTTGTCGAGACAGTTCCAGTATTCGTTGAAGGGCTCGGCGCAATGCAGCTTGACCTGCCTGCAAAAAAACCAGAGGAGGCCGCCGCGTTTGGTTAACGGAATAAAAGGTTGCAAGACATTCCGAACGTTGACACCCAGGCAAGAATAAGAACGGAAGACTGGTGCATTAAATAACAACCTGGGTACACAACCCCAAAACATCTGGAGCCCCACTTGAACTTCATCGACATTGACAAAATCACCACTGGTCAATTGCGGAAGGCAGCTTTGCTTGGAACAGCTGACATCCTGCGACCAGATTTTTCACACCATCAAACAAGAACATCTGCCCATCTTAGGAAGGACTCAACAGATGGACAAAAATGCCAATTCCAGTTCAAATACCTGTGCCACACACCATACTAATATATTATTTGAGTACTGTCGGCATTGACAATATCTCTATTGGTCAATTGCAGAAGGCAACTTTGCTTGGAACAGCTGACAAACTGCTGTTAACACCATCAAGCATCCACATCTGCCTATCTTAGGACTTTGGGAAGGTTTCAATAGGTCGGTTAAAATGGCAAATCCAGCCTGAACATCTGGCTGTGTGACAAACCATTAATACAACTCACTTCAACCCTGAGCTACAAACATTCTCCTTTATTAATAACAATTCCCTTCGAGGCCCTCAGAGCATGACCCAGCCCGGAGTCCCAGAGCCCTCCCCGTGCCAGGCTCACTTGAAAAAGTCCACAGCGCACTTGCTGACGGCCCGGCCCTCCTTCAAGCACTTCCGTGGGTCCCTCTCCTCCCAACGGCACAGCATGAACTCCTTGTTGATCTGGTCACACTGCGAGCCATAGTGGTGGGCACCGGCCTTCAGGACCGCGGTGCCAACCGGCAGCTGAGGAGCAAGCGAGGAAGTCAACGTTGCCATCTTGCAGGCCTTCAAGGGCATCAACGATTCGTAACGCACACAAATAAATACCTTTCAGCTACATAAGAGAGTGGGGTGGTTTAAAACCATGAGAAGCCTCTGCTCATCCCCTCTTCTCCAACAGGGGCCCCTCAATAGGGTCACAATATTTAGGATATTTATTTGTTTGCATTTTAAGAACTTTATTATTTAAGAACATTGATATTTCTGTGGTCTTTTATAATTGCACCTGCAGTGTTCATAAGCTTCCTTTTTATCTCTTCTTGCACATGCCAAAGTGGGTGAGATGGTTATATAAATTTGATTAATGAATAAAGTTCATGAATATCCCAGATTGTGCAGCCTGGTTGTTCATCAATTCTTATTTTATTCCTTTCCTCACCTTCCCTTCAAATATAATCTTCCTGCTGGTTGTCAAATCCATGCCAGGAGAAGGACTACAAATTTAAGTTGTGAAAGTCCACGTAACAATTTTTTTGGGGGGGGGGGGATTTGCTTGTTTTGTTTTATTTATTTTTGTTTTGCTTGCTTGCAAAATTTACTGCGCTCCCATCTTAGCCAGTGCAATCTTCCTGCTGGCTGTCAGATGCTTGCTGGGAGAAGGATAAAACTCTCAAAAGCTCTGAAACTGCAGGAAATGAATAATTTTTGCAAAAAAAAAAAATCTTATTTATTTGTTTGCTTGTTAAATAAAGGGGGGGGAGGCTTCAAGAGAATTGGGGAGAGGGGGTTGCAGGTCCAGACCTGGATATTGACCCCCTGGGGAAGAGTGACCCCCAAGAGGGGCTTGGGGAGGTCAACCCGGGGGTCAAAGGTCACGGGAGGTCAGGCGAGTGGGGAAACTGAGGCAGCGCTTGGGGCTGGGCGCTCCGGGGAGCAGCGGGGCGGCTCACCTCCGGCACGTCCAGCTCCTCCATCGAGGGCACCTCCATCAGGCCCGCCATGGTCGCAGAAGCGCCGCACCTTGAACTCCCCTTCGCCGATGCCGCCGCAGGGCCTCAGGCCGCCACTGCGCATGCTCCTTCCCCCTTTTCCCCCGCCACGCAGGCGCAGACGCCCCGCTGTGGGCCCCGCCCCGCCCGCCCCGCCCCCGCGTTGCCTAGGCGACGGAGACGCGCGCGCCTGCGCGCCCCAGCCCCGCCGCGCCATGCAGTACACGGGCAGCTTCTACCGCGGGCAGCGCGTCAACGGCAGGTGCACGTGGGGACGCGCCCCTTTGGGGAACCGGGGTCCAGCCTCCGCCCCCTCCCCGCCTAAAGGTTGCAGAGTGGGGGTGGGGGGTGGTGCACACGTCTTAGGCGGAGGTTGCAGCGGGGAGCCTCTGTTCGCGTGTAAAGGAGGGTGCCTGGCACGAATGCCCGGCAGATGCGGGCTGCCCCCGTAAAGACTCGGCTGGGGGACGCGGTCCGTTAATATGCAACGCTAAATAAACCATAAATCACCCCTAAAGCTTATGCAGGACTGTGTCGATAATGCTCTTAAGGGCAAGACGGGGGGTGGGGGCTTGGGGGGCGATGGGGGCCGTTATCCCTGCCTATTAATAGGTCCAATGCATCATAGTCTCCCCTCCTCGTTTGATATATGATGATTAGGGGAGGGGGGGGCAACGCATAGGCCTATTGCTTCCTTGCATGAGGGTGAAGCCCCCACCTGGGCAGGGAAGGGCTAGGTGGGTGGGTGGGCGAGGGGCTTTGTGGTTGGAGAGAGGTGTAAGAATGGGATGCCTGACATTCCCTCTGGGCTCCCCCCAGGTTGGAAGGAACGGGGACCTACACCCTCCCCACCGACACCAAGTACGAGGGCGAGATGAAGGACGGGATGTTCCATGGGAAAGGAACCCTCTACTTCCCCGGCGGCAGCAAATACGAAGGGATTTGGGACAAAGGCATCTGTGTGGAGGTATGGAGTCCGCCAGGGGGATCCGGGAGCCTCTGGGGTCCTTGAGCGATGATCTCCTGGAGGGAGAGGATGTCGACCCATCTGGGCCTATGGGGAGCCATCCTTTCTCCTCCATTTCTGAAGCCTTGCCAGATGTCTTCCTGGGTGAGAGTCCCAAGCACGTTGTGCTTCCTACACCCACAAATCAAGAGTGGCTTGGTGCACATCCTGTGCTAAGACGATGCTGGGGAATGGATCCAGAATGGATTGCCCCATAAGGACCTTTTAGGACCAGGGGCTGGACGGACCTTAAATGTCCTTCAAAGATGTCCATCCTCTTCAGAAGTGCCCACACCTGGCTCTTCTCCGTAGGGTGTCTTGCTTCTTCTACCTGCCTTGTTGCTCTGTTTCCTGGGTTTGATAAAACAGATTTATCATTGATGACCGCTTGATAAGCAGGTTCATTCACATAACCCGAGAAGGAGAAGAAGCCATCCTTGAGGGCTCGGGCGGCATCCTTAAACCAAAATACAACCAAGAAACAGGAAGTTGGATCTCAATGCTTGGTTCTGCTCAACCTTAACTCTGAATTTGGCCCGGCAGGGGAAATACACCTTCTCTGATGGTTTGGAATATAAAGACAACAAGTGGCATTACTGCGATGGCTACGACCGGAGGTTTTACACAGAAATCTGCAACGGCCTGAAGCCAGCAGGTACAGCCTTGAATCAGCCCGATGATGGAATGACTGATACTTCCCCTCTTTGGGAGGTGGGTAGACCTTCTCCCCTCTGGTTGGGAGACCCCAAAAGAGTCACAATCGGAGCTCCTGGTACAAAGCAGTAAACGTTGGGCTATTTCTTCAGGGTTTTCGTTTCTCACCTCCTCCTCTTCCTCGGTTTCTCTTTCCAAGGGATTTCCCAGCTGACCGACCTGGATCCTCCCCGGCGCATTCCCACCAGCTGCTACGACTGCGGAGATGGTTTCTACAACCCGAACACCAGAGTGGTGGTGGATTACCGGCACCGCTTTCTGAGAAATGCAGGTAGGCCCTTCTCCTGCGGATCCCTTCCCACCTGGAACCGGTTGCAGGGGCTGCACAATCAGCAAGGCGGAAGTCCCCGTCACCCTTGGGCAGACCAGCCCAAGTCTTGGAGTCCTTCAGATCAGGGGTTGCCAACCTTTTGGATCTCAGGGACCACCAAACTCATAATTTTAAATCCCAGAGACCCTGGGAAAATCCCCCAAAAAAGTCTGTAGGAAAATTCCCCACCCCGTTTTCCTACCAATCCATCATTCTTTATTTGGGATCGCAGGATACCGTCTCCAGCTCCGTTCTCAGGGGGAGAGAGAGAGGGAGAGACTTTTGGCTTCATGCAAGGAAAACAGCAGGAGCAGCAGAAATCTTTCTTTCTCTCCCCCAAACTCCACCAGAAATGAGTCTTTGCTGGCGCAGCTTCTTGGAGCAGGAGGCCTTGCAGGGTCCCAAAGACACATTTCTGGCAGAGTTTGGGGGAGAGAAAGAAAGACTTTGGCTGCTTTCCTTGCGTGCAGCCAAAAGCAGAAGAAAGAAGCGGAAAGAAGCAGCCCGGTGGCCAGGCCAGGCGCGTGGGGTGAGTGGGGCAAGTTCCCCCTCTTCTGCCCTTTCTCCCCTCCCCTCACTACCTCATGTTATTCGCAGTGCAAGCACCACAAGCCTTATATGTGCCCGCGCAGCCTGGATTAATTGCTTTGGGGGTGGCATTTCTCTGCGGACCACCCAAATTTTCTCAAGGACCACCAGTGGCCCCTTGGCCCACTGTTTGGGAGTGGGGAGGAATCAGGGCCCTTCAGATCAGCCTTCTTAAGACCCTTGAAGGTAGGTTGGACTCTAGAGACGCTCCACTAGAAGGATAGGCCATGACCTTGACGGGGTTGGCGGGATCGGTCCTGGAACACCTCTAGAACTTTGCCATAGCTGGGACTGGGCCATCTCTCCTACGACAGCCTAATCACCATGCCTCTGGGTGCCATCAGACCAAGCTCCTGGACCCGGGGTCAACACTCGTGAGGAGTGAGATAAACACAGGAATTCCCAATGCAGGATTGAGAGAGAGAGAGAGAGAGAGAGAGACTCAGCCACAATCATAAGTGGCCCATTGTGCGAATCCGCTTTGCAAGAGGGCATCTGGGCGTTGTGCAGGAGCGTGGCCCCCTTCCCTCCCCCTCCCTCTGGGTGTGAAGATGCGATCTGGTGCCAAAGCCCATCCCTTCCTTTAAGGCCACGGATACAATTGGAAACGACCAGCATTTGTCTGCCCTTCAAGGAACAGCCGCCCTCCCCAGAGGGTCTTCCAAGGCTGGAGGGGGCCACCGAGGTGACAAGAGAGGGGGGGGGGGCGAGCGTGCAAGGAAATGGTCAGCCGGGCGAGGGAACACATCCAGAACTGCTCCTTTGCCGGAAAGGCAGGAAAACCCTGGCAGGCGACTGGCCAGCTCTGGAAGCATCAAAAACAGATGGCAGGAAATATTTAGGAACACGCCCAGGCTTTCGAGAGCAGATAGACCCACCCGGAGAGAAACTAAGCTCCGCCTCCGTCTGGGGTTCGAAAGAGGCATTGCGAAGACTTGAACCCAGGTCTTCGGCCTTGAACGAGCCCTTTCCATTCTAAGATTTTTTTTCCCCTGCCCTCTGTTTCTGCTCCTCCGTGGCCCTTTTGCAGCCCTGAATTCCTTTCTCTCTGCCCGGCCCTGCCTGGCATCGCTGCCGGTTGCCCCTCGAGAGCAGCGCCTGGCCCCCTGACAAACAGGGCAGGAAATGGCCTGTGACACCCAGGCCCCATTAGCTGTGACGGGTTCAAATGGCCACTTTGCAAGTCGCAAATTGAAACTATTAGCCTGGAAGGAAATAAATAAGTGTGTCTGCTCGGATACTTTTTTCGCGGATGGCGTTGGGTTTTGATCAAGCAATGAAAGTCCTCCGGTTTTCTTTTTTCTTTCTTTTTTTTTTTTTTTTTAACTCTCTCTCTCTCTCTTTTTTTTTCTCCCCTTCTTCCTCTTTTCTGCTTTTGTATATTTAATCATTGTGAATTATAAGCCGTGTGAAAGATTTTAGCTCTGGGGCATTTGCCAGATGGTTGATTCTGCTATTTTTTTTTTCCTCCCTCTTTTTCTTTCGCACAACAAAAGACATAATGTTTGTGGCAAGCCCCGAGAAATTGTTGGTAATCAGTGCATTCTTCAAAGAACGGGCGCCAGACCTGTTTGCAAGAATGTTCCGGCTTATGCCGAAATTAATCGCGAGCTCTTTTGAGTCTGCTCCTGGGCCCGGGAACGAAACAAATTGTGTCAGTTGTGTGCCGGTTTTCCCATCGCCCAGCCCTCTGAACGGCAGAGAGATGAGATGGGTGAATGAGCGCCTTTCTTTCTTTCTTTCTTTCCCGCCCGCCTCCTACATCTTTTGGTTGTTAATACTGCATATGATCGACACAGCCGTTGTTTCTGAAATCACCGCTTGGTGCAGCTTCCTTAAGGCGAACTCAAAGGATCTGGTTTTGTGGAGGAGCCTCTCCGAGGGGAGAAAGATCCCTCATGGAGCCGTGCACTCCAGAACTGTTGAGTTAGCGATGCCCAAAATTGGGGTGTGGAGTCAGAAGGAAATGCACGTAATGCAGCACTGGAGGCTTTGGAGATGCCAAATCTTTTTGAGCTCAATCTGTGTCACCAAAGAGAGACACAGGGAAGCTCCCTCTGCTCTTATTTAATTCAGCCCTGGATGAATTTTTTGCTTGCTTTCGTGGTGTGGAGACAATAACTTGGTCCTCAACACCAATAAGACCAAGGAGCTTATAGTGGACTATAGAAGGAACAGATCAGACCTCCAGCCCTTGCTTATCAATGGAGACCGAGGGGAGCAAGTGGCCAGTTTTAAGTTTCTGGGTGTTACCCTAAAAGAGGACCTGACCTGGGGGGGCTCACATTGTAGCTGTGGGCAAAATGGCCCAGCAGAGATTATACTACCTGAGGCTTCTCAGGAAACAACATCTCAATGAAAGACTGCTGGTGACCTTCTACTATAGAGAGTATCTTAACTTACTGCACTTTTGTATGGTTTGCCAGTTGCACAGGGGCAGATAGGAAAGCACTCCAGAGGGTTAACGTCATTGCCCAGAGGATCATGGGTTGCCCTCTCCCCTCTTTGGAAGAGCTTTAGAGCTCCCGCTGCCTTAAGAAAGTTCAAAACATTCTCAAAGATCCGTCTCATCCTGGGCACCCTTTTTTTTTTTTTTAACTATTACCATCTGGCAGACGGTACAGGACAATAAAAACAAGGACAAATAGGCCGAAAAACAGCTTCTATCCCAGGGCAGTAGCTCTTTTGAATTCTGCTGTATAGTGCAGTGTTGGTGTGGTGTCGGGGGTTGCCGGTTCAATGTGTGGAGTGTGAAGGATGTGTGTTTGTGTTTATTTTCATGGTCATGATGCGCCCTGAAGATGATGTTTGATTTCGTTGTACGAGATGCAATGGCCATAAAGTAAACTCAACTAAATTTTAGAGGAAGGGCAGCATTCTTAAGCCAGACTAGGAAAGGGCCCACATGTGATTCTTCTGTCAGGCTCTTGGAGACTCACCATCCGATCCAAGAGACACGGGTGTAAAATAGGCAGGATCGTGAGAAGCTGTTCCTCACCTTCCGGCGACTTTTTTTTTTAACCACTGCCTGGCCCTAGCGAGGGCTCAGCAGGAGGACCTGGTGGCATTCAGCTGTGGGCATTCGGGGTCCCAAATCTCCCTTCCCAGCCTTTCCACCTAAAAGCACCTCCCTCCCATTTGAGGAGGGACTCCGCAGATTCCCTTGGAGAGCCCTGCTGGGCTAGGGGTGGGAGGGGGTCCGTGCCTTGGCAACTTCTCCATGGCAGAGTCCACGATCTTTGGTGCTTGCCCCCCCCGCCGACCCCTCCGGGTTTCCAGGCCCTCAAATAATGACTGCTTGGAAACCTGCAAAGATTGAATTCCTGGCTTGCCAAAGAACAACAAGCAAAGGTTTGGGTCTGAGCTGTCTGCTACGGATACGTAGCCGCCTCCAAAGCCGGGGAATCAAATCCAAAGCGTAACATTAACAAACAGATCGTTTCAACCCAGGCTGGAAGAGTTCCTTTTAACGGGCAATTTGTAATTGCACCGGTTAAATGGGAACCAGCAGCTAAGGGGTCACTCCTGGTTGGTGGCCAAGGGTTGCGGAGAACTTTCTGGATGGCAATTAGCCTGGAAGTCGCAGTCAGGCCAGGCCAGGCCAGGCCCGGCCACAGAAGGCTTTGCAGCTGCAGTCTTTATTTTACCAGGAGATTTCCTGAAGGTCACCCTCGAGTATTGAACTCGTCCTTATTCCAGGGCACAGCCATTGTCCAGGTCACTTCAGAACGTTTTTGTTTGACTTCAAAACAAGGACCCAGGAGAGCTCTAACCACAGAGCTGCTCCTAAGATTATGTCCTTTGGGGATGGAGACCTGAAACGGTCTTTGCCCCAGGTTTACGGAAAGCACCCCAGGCAGGTTGCTGGGGATCCCAGACCCCCCCCCCCCCTGCAACAGATCTTCAGAGGGGAGGGTTGGAGTTCTTGATGGCATCAGCGGGGTGTTGGATAAGGAAGGAAGAAGAAGAACGCACGGAGATATACTTTCCCCATCTCTTTAGCATTAAATCATGGCAGCCTCTTTGCTTAAGGCTTGAGGGACCGGGCTAAAAATTCATCTTGAATAGATGAATAACCAAATTGGAAGGGAGCTGGGAGGTCTCCAACCAAACAAGGAAACCCTAGACTCCATCAAGGCTTCCTTAAAACCCCCAAGTCAATCCAGATGCTCCCCATGGATGCAGTGCCTCTCCTGCCCTTCCTTGGGTGGCAGGCCAAGGATGCCGATCCAGGGTGGGTTTGCCACCTGGTCTAGCGCCGGCCCCTTTTCAGGTCCAGCCTGGACTCTCCTCCTTGGGTGCAAATGGGGGTGGGGGTGGTTGAAAAGGGGGAGATGCAAAGAGAATGAACTGAATTGCAAGAGGATGAACTGAATTGCATCCCAATGGGATTTCCCCCCCAAAATCACACACATACACACACACACACACACACACACATACGCAGCACGAAAGACAGAGCGCCTAATTGCACCAGGGTGATAATTTCTAGTTGATTAAAGAGTATTTGTTTTCTCGCTTCTCCCTCTTCTCCCTCCCTCCGGCCCGACCCCCAGTGCCTCTTTTAAAAAAAAAAAAGAGGCGAAGGATGAGCCTCAGTGCTCCTATTAATATTGCCCCCACAATTGTCTTAGCTCAAAAAAGAAGGAAAAATAATAATTTTTTTTTTTTTTAAAAAGAGGAAGGTAATTACAACTTTGCTGTCTGGGAGTACTAATCAAAGTCTGTCCGGGCTTTTCATTCCGTTTTAAATGTGGGTGACAAAAAGAAAAAAAAAAGCCAACTCTTCAGGCTCACCCCGGTGGGTGTGGCGGGGTGAGGGACGGCACGAGGGGACCCGTGGCGGATAACGAGCAGCTGCCGAGCCAGGACCCGGCATCTGTGATTTAAATTGTTAGCTGCACCGTCAGGTAGAGTGCAGGAAGACATGATGGAGAGGCTGTTAAGTCCCTGGCCGCCAATTACCAACAATCAGGGAGGAGCCCCAAACTCATTCAGCACAATAAACCCAGTTTTCCTTGTTTCATCCTGAAGAGGCTACAGCTGCAGCGGCGATGATTCAGAGCCCTGGAGCAGGCAGGCATGATTAGCAGGCAGCCTGCCTGCCTCCTCTTCCTCTCCAGCGCACAGACCAGCCATTAACCCTTCGCTCGGCTATCCCCACCCACGCGGGATGGGAGGGTGGCGTGTCCTATCCGGTAAGACCAGTGAGAGAGTTGGGGTGATGGAGGACGGGTTCCCCTTCCCTTTGCATCCCTCACCACTGAAGCAGGAGAAGCCCCCCACTCCAGAGAAGGAACATACCTGGTTCTCTCCCTGGTCAAAAGTCCTGCGTGGAAGGCAGAGGTGGCTCTCTCCTTCCTGCCAACGGGCAGAATCCCAACCCTTTCCCAGAGCCACCGCAGGAGCTCCGGAGGTGAGATTTGTGCGGATCCTTGGCTGTGCATGATCCAGCCCTGCCTTCTTCAGGGTAGCCCTGAGCTGTGGCCAACGACCTGGGCGAAGTGGGGCCAGTCGTGCCCCACACAGCCTGGACGTTCTCAGGGCAGCAGCAAAGGGACATTTAGCCCCTCCAAAGTATCACCCACGGGTAGCCCACGGGCTCAATTCCTACCCCCTTCTCCCCTCTTGGTCACAACTGGGAAATTGTGACATGGACACAAGCTGGATTCCCAGAGACCCAAAATAAAAAGGGAATGAAAATATATTTATTGGGGATCCTGGAGTTGGTTTCCTGAACCCAGGAAAAGAAGCCGCGTCGGTTTTGAACCGGTTACCAGATTAACCACCTAACGCTTAAGCAAAATGGAATTTAGATCAGTGGACGTGAATTATAACGGCCTTTCCCCAACAATGCACGGGGGTCCTCAAATTTATTAAATCATCAGCTCACCCCTCCGTGCTTTCTGAAATCCCCTAACAAAGGCCGAAGTTTTGACAGTATGAAAAACGACCTAAATGAAATTAATTGAGTTGTTAAAAGGCAGTCAAGACTGTCGTCATGTCCAGGGCAGGGAATTAGACTAATTCCATGCCCGCTTACTTACCTGGAGTAAAAACCCAGTTTAAACTCACTTGGGCTTGTTTCCAAGTCCAGCTGCCTTGCTAAACCAACCGAAAACAACACCCGAGTGGCCTCATTGCCAGCTCAAAATACACTTGCTTTCTCTTTGAGGGGAACCTTGGGCTTCCTTTCTATCTGCCCTGCCTTGAAAAAAAAAAATATCCTTCTTTTATGTCTTTTAAGTCTTCATTGTTCCTCGCTCAGCTCTTGGGCCCAAACTCCCCAGTTTGACAAGGAAAGGCCAAGAGAGCCACTCACACACCCACACACATACCCTGAATGAAATCCATTTTAATTCTCCTTTTGTGTCTCCCCCTACCACAATTACCACCCGTTTCCCCCCTCACCCCCTCTTAAGATGATGACGAGCACGACTGGATTGTGAAGACGTGCCGGAAAGGCTGGGACGAATGCGTTGGCTTCAAGCCGAAGAAGTGAGCTGGGCGGAGGGCGAAGGAAGAACCCGGCTCCCCTTGGGTTTACCCCCCCCACCCCGCCAGAGGACCCTCTCCCTATAATTTCTCCATTAAGGCCGACGTGGCCTCCCCCTGCCAAGAGAAGGGGGCCCAGCGGCTTTCTTTTCATCGAAGGCCCTAAGTGGAAATGGTGAGCCAATCGCCCGCAATTACGCTCCTCTTCCTCCCCGGTTGGCAAGCGGGCTGCCCGCCCGTCCTTTGCCCGACGCCCCGCCGGGTTCATTGCCCGCCAGATTTTATTGTGGGGTGGTTGTTGTTGTTGTTTTTGTTGTCCTTTTGTTTTGCCCTCCTCGTGGACGTCCCAGGACAAGGCTGGGGCCCCGTTCCCCAAAGCAAAGAAGAGGGAACGGTCTTCCATGATGTCAGTGCCCCGCACCTCCACTCGACTGGACTTTATTTATTACACAAATAAGACATTTACAAAGCACGACAGTAAAAGGGAGCTAATAAAACAAAACCTTGGTTCTGACCTTTTTTTTTTTTTTGTTTGGATTTGATTTTTTTTTCTTTTTTTTTTTAAAAAAAGTGCTTTACATTTTTCTTTTTTTCCCCTCCTCCCTCCCCCCCACAAGCACCCACCCCTCGTCTCTTTTATTTTAAATAAATACCGGTCCTGACCGCCTGTTCTTCCAAAGGTTATTTTTAGCCATGTTCACCTAGACATGCACAAATTGCCACAATCTACAAACAAAACAGTCTGCTCTTTTTTTCCCCCCACCTCCCCTAGACAATTTGGCACAGCTTGGGACCTCCCGGCTTCTCCTGACCGGGCCAGGCAGCCCCCTATTCTGCTCACCACAGCTTTTAAAAAAAAAAAATAGGAAAAGCAGAAAGGGGGAGACGCAACGCTGCTCTTCTGAGACACACACACACACACACCGGCGAGCCCAACGTGCTTCAATTAAATATACGTTATTATCGGTGTGAATATTTCAGCTTTTTCGAACAAAATTTGGCCCTTCTTAGTTCCTGGAAATTAATTCCGGCGCTCCTTTGTCCTCCCAGATCCCGCTAGATTCTACTTTAATTTTTTTTTTCTCAGAGCGATAGAAAATTCAAACGTATTCCCATAAAGGAAACTACCACCCTGTGCCGAATTCCAAAGCAAGGGATCGAGTTACACAGATTTTTGACTAATCTTAACTAATTGCTGGCCCCTCGGAACTAGGCTAGGAGTTTTTACACAGGGGGGTTGTGAGAAGGGAATGATGTGAGCGACTCCGTTCATATTTTAAATTCCCCCAATGTTGGAGGCTTCGTTTAGAGTAGATTATAGGCAAAAATAGAGATTTTTTTACGGGAAAAAATAGTCCAGCCTCCAGGAGGGTCTCTGAGCACGCACAGAGTTTGCCCGCCCAGGTCAGGGGGCACCTTTGCAGGGGGCATGTTGGCATGGGAGTGTTACTAAATGTAGGTAGACGGAGGGCTTTGCCCAGGGAGAAGACCTCGGCTAATGAGAGGCTGCTCTACAGAAGATCGATGTTCCTTTTTCTGGGGCAGGCCTTAATGTTCCAGAAACATCCATTTCACCAAGGAGAGGAATGGATCAAACATCCATTTAACGGTTTCCAGTTTTGCAAAACTGGAGTAAAATTTACCGTGTTTAAAAAGGAGGTCTTGGCTGCTTCCTAGACCTTTACAAGGAAGAAAAACGCAACCTTTGCTTGCAGGTTGAACAACAAGACAAAACCTTTTGTCTCTCCTCTGGGACTGACCTCCATCCCCACCCTTGGGCCCCTCCTCCTCCTCATCCAGCAGAGGGGCTGAAAGAGCAGCCCCCTCAAGGCCACCGCTTGACCCCACTCCCCCAGAGCAGTTGCCGTCCCTTGGAAAGAAAGGGCAGTTGAAACACACACACACACACACACACACAGAGCCATCAGGGAGGGTGACCTCTGTCCCCTCCGCAATTCAGCAGGGCGTCTTTGAGTCAGGAAGTTCAAGGGTCATTCCACACTGGCCCTTCTTCCCTGCACTCGCTGCCTCGGCCACCCAGGACCACCAAGAAACACACAACCGGGCGACTTCCTTCTCCAGGTCAAGCTCTCGGGGCGAATTCTCGGGAGCAGGTCGTGCTGGGCTCTTCTGTTGAAGGACCATCCAAACAGCACGGAACGAGACCACGAAGCGGCAGAACTGTTGGAAACGGGCTGTCATACCAAGAAAGAACATCTGTAGCTGCGGGTTGAATGGAGGGGTCCTTGGCTCTCTTGAGCTTGGTGGCTTTCTTGCAGACGTTTTCATGACCCAACTAGGCAACATCATCCATGCCATCATCGCCTGGGGAGAAGTGGTGGTGGAATCTGCCTAGATCGGGAGCTCTCCAGCGGGAGGGAGGGAAGGAGGGAGAGAGAGAGAGAGAGAGAACAATGCCTGGGTCTTTGGGTAAGAAGTCCTGGGAGAAAATGGAGCAGATCCATGCCATTCCAGCCAGCAAAGAGCAATGAGGTTGGTTGGGGAGAGGGGGTGTCCCTGTCCCAGGCCTGGGGGGGATGCCCCGATCAGGGCAATGCCTCTCCCAGCAGGGCCTTTTTGTCCAAAAAGACATTTCATGGGCCAGTCAACCCAGCAGCTGCCCAGCCTAGCAAGACGAAGCTTGAGGCTGCGAAGAAGGCGACAACGACCAGGGGCTCCACAGGCGGGAGAACAAGGCCAAGTGCTTTTGCTCGGTTGCTCCGTCCAGCACGACCTGAGAATGCCAAACGCCATTAAATAAGAGGGAGGGAGAGAGAAAGAGAGAGGGAAGTTCCAGTTCCCACTTTTTCTGTCCCCCCAAGTTTCCTTTCGAAAGTTCGAGGTTGCCACCAGAGGGTTTAAAAACGTTTTCCTCAGCTCTGCATGAAGGCGGAAGCCCCAATTCGTTGGATCTTACTGCCAAGATTTAGGGGGGAAGAGGCGTTTTTCCACCGGCTGCTGGGTGAGGAGATGAGAAGCATCCGTAAGAGTTTGACGAGCACTGGGAAGATCACCTCGCGGGGCAGGTCGAGACTCTGGTTTGAGTGCTGCAAAGCCCCGACAGTCCCCCCTCCCCCCCAAAAAACCAGATCAATGTTGCTTGCGGGGAGAATCAAAAGCCTCCAGAGTTGAAAAGGAACCAACTGAACAAGATCCGTGGTCTTCTCTGTTGAAATGGAGAAAGTTCCCACCTTCCCATCCGTGTTTCCATCGGACGGCTGAACGTCGAGACTAAACGTGCAGGCTTGATTCTTAGCTTGGAGGTCAACCTTCCTTGGATGAACACGTCCAGCCCAGGTGGCCCAGGGTCTGTCCTTTACGTTGGTTAAAACTTGCAGCAGGAGACAAGATCCGCCCACAGCCAGTCCCCCTTTTGCTTTGGTCACCCAGAGATAGGCCCTGCTCGGAGTCTTCCCACCCGATGAAGGATGCCACGGGGCAACGCCCAACGGCTGGTGGCCCCAGCCGTGGCAACCGAGATCCAAAAGCCAAGGCTGAGAAGACCTTGAGGGGGTGTTCCTCGGTGGCCAGGGATGGAACGGTCCGGCAGATCAAAAGCAGCAGCAGCGGCATCGCAAGTCCCGGGAATGGAGGAAAAGGAGGAATTAATACTGGAACAAGATCACCTGCCAAGAAAATCAAAGGGAAGCTTGGGAGGCATCATGGAAGAACAGTGGCAAGCTCCAGCTGATGGGGTGCCCTCAGAGGCCTTATTCCCCTGAGCCCCACAGAGGTGAGGAGGGGACCACTGATCTTCCCTCCCTCCCTCCCCAAGGCACGTTATGTCAGAGACACACACACACCCCGCTGGGAAGGTGGAGTCTGTGAGATCAGAGCAAAGCAGTGGAAGGTGGCAGGAGGTCTCTTCGCCCGGCTGGAGGAGCCTGAGATGAAGTCAACAGGAGGCTGCTAAGAGAGGCGAGAGTCCCTCTTCCTGAAGCTCAGCTCAAGATGTCTGAGGAGTCCTGAAGGCTCCTACCGGGGAGACCTCTCTCCATTCCCAGCCACCCGAGCAGCTGGTGCATGGGAGGCATCAAAAATGGAGAGATAAGGTTGATGGAAAAGCCATCCAGGAGAAGACTGGTCTCCTCCCAGGCCAGTTCCCTGGCACTCCCTGCCTAGATCTCCAGCACCCATTTCTAGGAGATGCTTGGGACTGCGCCGACTGTCTCCTCCCAGGCCAGCTCCCTGGCGTTCCCTGCCTAGATCTCCAGCACCCATTTCTAGGAGATGCTTGGGACTGTGCCGAGCCATGGCGCCCTATAATAGGCCTGCTCCCACCTCCAAAGGGAACGCGAGGAGTGGACCTGCGCCAAAGGCAGAGAGAGGAAAGGTAACACACGAGTCGAGCCCACATCCTCGTTACCTGAGGCTAAATTAGGAGCTGCCTTCCCACGCCCCAGCCCTCTTGGCACCCTCTTGGCGTCTTTCGGGACGCACGTCCGCCCACTCCCCACTCGGCCCTCCCACCAGGAAGGCAGACGAACAGCCAGGAATGACGGAGCTGGCCCTGGTTTCGTGCTTAGCCAGCGAGGGAGCTGAGCCTGAACAGCCAGAAGGAAGCGAAGGAGGGTAGGAAATGCCTTCTCCCCCCTTCCACTGGGAAAGGGGGAGACTTACTTTTGGACCCCAAATTCCAAAGGGGGGGGGAGAGGCGGTGCTTCTGGATCAGGGCTTTGGGGTGGGGGCTCCCCTCAGCATCACAGAGGGCCGCCGAAGCAGCCGTGGTTACGATCAGAGGCCGCCCCACCCTTCTTACCTTCTCCCCTCTACTGGAGAGGGCTCCATCCATGTCGGCTTTGAGGTGCACAGGGGAGGCGCCGTAGGGGAGGCGGCAGTGCATTTGTCCACACTGGACTTGGCCTGCAAAGAACAAGATACGACAACTTGGGATTCAGGGGGAGGGGGCATAAATGGACAGGTGCCCCCTCCCCCTGCATACAAGCCCCAGGGGCAGGGGGCGGGGGGACTGCCACAGACTGTGTGGGTTCGAAGGGGGAGAGAAACACAAAGTGTTCAGAAACCGTTGTTTGCTATCTTGTCGAGGAAGACTTCTAACGAGTGTGTTTACAGACACAATTACAAGCTTCCTTCCCTTTTTTGCTGCTCTGGTTTCGGGGGTTCATCCTGTATTGGGATGGAGGGACTGTGGTGCTCAATGCTCTGCAGCCCTCTGGTCTGGCAGGAAAGGGGGGGGGAACCCCTCTCACCCCTCCCCAAGAGGAGACCCGTTGATGCAGACAATCAAGAGCTGCCGGGGAGGCTGTGGGGAGGATGGGACCCTCGGCTTCTAACCTTCCTCCCCTTTTCTCTTGTTCTCCTCCTTGTGGTCTCCTTTCCACTTCCAGCAAAATAATCCCGGCAACGACTCAACTCAGCACCTCTACCCCGCCGCCCCATGCCCCCTGGAGGCCCGTTTTCCCCGTCTCCTCCACTTACTCTCTATGTAGCTGTGGAGGGTCACCATCCTGGCCCTCTCAGGACCACTGAACGGAGAGTAGTGGAGGTCTTCCGGCAGGACGGCAGGGAGGCGGGATTGGGAGCCCCCCGAGGGAGGCCCCGTGTGCTGAGGGGTGTGTTTTTTGTGCCGTGCTCTGCAATTCTGAAACCAAACCTGGGGAAAGAGGGAGGGTCTCAGATGGGGCAATTACTCTTATGAGTGAAGCACCTTCAGGGAGGTGGAAGCTGCAGAGGAAACGAAGCCCGCACAAAATCTTCCTTTGGACCAGCAGCTGGGGAGGGTGACCAACAGAAGAAGGAAGTGACCAGAAACCTCAGAAGTAGAGGACCAAGGAGCTGGCGGCCACCTCCCACTTCTGAACCAGCTGGTCTAAGGAGGAACCCCAATGTGCAGGGACCTCTGAGGTGGCTTGTTGTTCTTGCAGACGTTTCCTCCCCCAACTAGGTAACGTCATCAGGGCTAGGGAGGGGAAGCGGGGTTAATTCTGCCTATAAGCCGGAAGCAACCCCTCACCTGAATAACTCTCCTGCTGAGCCCGGTCATGTCTGCCAGCTTCTGCAGTGTCTGAGCGTCCGGATTGTTATCCTGAGCGAATTGGGCTTGCATGACCTATGTGGGGGAGGGGAAAGGTGTAAGGTGGGACCCCCCTCCCCAGCGATTTGGCATCCTCCCCACCTCCCAGGTCTCTCCGTACCTGCAGCTGCTCTGCCGTAAAGGAAGTCCGGGCTCGCTTGGCCGGCTTGGGCTGGCTGTCTTGCTCGGAGGGCACAGCCCCTTCCAAAGTGATGCCGTTCCCTGCAAGAGGAGAGGGGGGTGAGACTGACCTTGGGGAAGGGGAGGGAGGGGAGACACTGCAGGGCCTGGTTTATCTCCCAGCCGGGGCTTATGGGCAGGGAATCCAGCCCCCCCCCATCAGCTGAAGCCCCTGTTGGAGTCTGACTCCGAGGAAGAGGAGGAACAGCTGCCAGGGAGTGGGAGTGTGGGTCCAGAGGTTGTGGAGGAAACTGGAGAAGGGCACAGGCCAGCTGGGCATTCAGAGGAAGACCCAGGCCCATCCCCTCTTCATCCTAGGGCACGCAGGGAGGAGAGGATAAGGGAGAAACGTGAATGGCGTGGTCAATGGGGGAGGAAGGGGCCCTGATCCCCTTCATGCGCTGCAGCTGTGAGGACTGTTTTATAAGGACAAACTGCGCATGGCCCAGTGCTGGAAGCAAAGTGTGTTTTATTCTTGTCGGAGCTTATCTGTGTTTTGGCTTCCTCCCAACTGGGGTGGCTGCTGTTATCTGGTAGAAGTCTGCAATAAATCCTCCATGCCTGCCGTAGTAATTCCTTCACAGTGTGGTTTGTGTTTGTTTGTTTTTATTTTGAATTAACTTTACTTTGGGTGCGGACTGCATTTACTCCCTCCATAAACCGTTTTCTTTAAGAGTTTGATTTCCAGACGAGGATAATTGGACATTGGGACCAAGTTGGAGGCATTAAAGGAACTTTATTCTATTTTTGTGACTTGGTTATATTTGTGTCACCAAGTCACAAGACCCAAGCTGGGTCATCACAGCTGCGTTGCAACAGAAAGAGACAAGGAAAGCCTCCGGCCTTTCAGACGGACCTCTCCTGGCACAGATAGACTTCAGGGCATGCTGGAGGCTCCACCAACACATCTTTCTTTGGAGCCTTGAATTGCTGGGGCTGGGTCTCAATGTGGTGAGATTTACAGAGGAAACGAAGTCATTCACATCCCCTTCGTCTGGGAAGACTGCCCTGGAAGCCAACTCTGGCCCTTACGACTCTGCTTAATCTTTTTCCTTTTAACTGCTCCTATGTTTATCCTTCCTTTTGTGAGCTGCTCTGGATGGCCAGGTGAACTGAATCAATGAAATCCATCAAGAGAAAGGGGAGCGCTAAAGATTCCAGCATCAGCAGGCTTGCTCTTGAGTTTGGGGACGAGCCCCACTCGATGTCAGGCCGAAAGGAAAAGGGGGTTCCCACGGGATCAGCCACATGGCGCTTCGGAGTGCAGGGAGCAACCCAAGGGCCCGGGCAGCGTAAGAGAGAGAGCCATGGGCGGCGTGGGAACCCACCGGTGGCCGCGTTCCGCCGTCCCTCGCCCTCTCAAGAGGCTGGGTTGGAAGGCTCGGGAGGGAGGTGGCGATCTTGGCTCTCTCCTTCTCGTCTTGATTAATGGAAGCCAGCCTCAGCAACATCTGTTTATTTTCCTCTCTTTGGACGAACCGCGACGGGCAAAAATGGCTGTGCAAGAGTCGTCCCAGAGGGTTGGGGGTTACGCTCCAACAGACGGAGGGACAGACCAGCTTGTGTCCACTCCCAGGAGTCTGCAGATAAAAGTGCAGGCCATGCCCACTTGGCTGCCCACTGAGCTGACATGGGCCGGCGCCCTTGTAGGGAACCCCTGGCACCCAGGAAGCCTGGGAGGGAGGGAGCCACGGTTCCCAACCTACCGGGGCAGGAGTGGTTTGGAGGGAGGGACGCAGAGGCAGCCACCTTTGAAGCGCGCCCCTCTGCCACGATCTCCCGACTGGGTTGGGCCTCCAGCCCAAACAGGGAGCAAGAGAGAAGCTGACCTCAGCGGCCACCTGGGATGACCATGGAAGTCAAAGAGCTCCAAAAGGTGGCCAAAAGCCCTGCTGACATTGACCGGCTGACCTTTGAGGGTGGGAAGGCCCATCTCTTCTCATGCACACTTCCTAGAAGTTCTGCCAACCAGCCCTGAACCCCCTCTGCCTCTGTGGCTGGAAGACCCTGGAGAACAACCCTGGTGCTTCCTTGCTTGCCGCTCCTTCAACCACAACCCCCTTCGCTTCTGGCCTCCAAGGTGGGCCCTCTGCGTCTCCTTCCTCAGACAGGAGGTCAAGGAGACCCTGTCCCTCTCCTGCGGGGCCACCCAGAGAGCCTCTGGACCTGGGTCCAAATCCACGCCTAACCAGCTGCCGGGCCAGGCTGGCCAGGAGGAGGAGGAGGAGGATGCGCCACAACCCGGCGGCTCAGACGCCCAGCCCGCTTTGGCATCTTGTTTTGATTTTGTTTTCATCTCCTTGCTTAAACCTTGTAAACAGAAACATTGATTATTTTCATTTTCAGATTTCCCCTCCTTCGCCTTCCCCTTTCTCAAAATCGTTTCCATCTGCTGTGGGAGGAGGGCCCATGTGCGCTCTCTCTCTCTCTCTCTCTCTCTCTCTCTCTCTCTCATTTGCTCAAAGAGAGAAAATTCTCTTTTGAGTTTGTTTTTTTTAAATAACTTTTTAACACTTGAGCAAAGTTCTGTCTCCCGGGAATCCCATGCGCCTGTTCGTCTTGAAAAGAAGGAAGCCCCAGTTGGGTCAAGCCAACTTAGCCAAACCTGGTCTTTTCTCTTCATCTTTGTCAAAAAAAAAAAAAAACACCTGAAAAAGGGAACGTTTTATGACGCCCGCGGAACCCCTTCCAAATAACCACACTAATGGAGAACCCAGGCCTGGCCTGCGATTTCTAAAAGAGAGCAATTCAAAGTAAATCCAAGATACACTCCAGCTTAGACGTGGAATCACATTTAATGGTCTCGACTTAAGCAAAGACCAATGTGCGTCCAGGCATGAGGGGGCAACTGAGTGGAGCCCCCTCGTGGTTGTTATGTTACAGTGCTCAGCGGCTACTGTATTGCCTGCATTTCGCGTTGAAATGTTTTACTTGTTTGAACCTGACAGGGCTTGGAGTGTGGTTGGAGATTTTATTGTTTGTGTTTGGGCTGTGGGGCTGCCCAGAGCCACATTGTTAAGAGTTGGGAGGAGAGGGAGGGGGGGTTTATAAATCTGGTTAAGAATAGATCAATAGAAAAGTCATCAGCAGGCTGGGTCAGCTTTAATCCCTAGTCAAGGACCTCCCCTGCTGCCTCCCTTGATCATAGGTGAAATGCAATTGTGCATTTCATGTAACAAATAGCTCGAGTGGTTCAAGAAGAGAAGCTCAAATAAAAGGATGAAATGCATGCCACAGAAGAGGGGGGGGAAACCCCGCAGCTTTGTTCTGTGTAGAGTCAAGTCTAATTCTGTATAGGCCCCAAGGACTTTTTAGAATCATGGCATGCCTGCTCCATTGTCAAGGAACTGGAGAAAAGCCAGAAGGTTGTAGGACTTGACTAACCCTTCAAGAGGGAACTCCAAGCTTTGGTTGACTCCTTTCATAAGACCTCCAACCCCAAGGCCTTAAAACCCCAAACAGAAATAAGGACCTCCTTTGCTGCTTCTACACCCACACTACTGTCTCACTTCCCCTCCAACAAAAAGTCGCCCTCTCCATTTTGCCTCCTGGGTGCAAGTCAAAAGCGGACACCCCAAATCTTCTCAACTCAACTCAACTCTCTCCATATCATCCCACTGAGCTCCTGGGACACCTTGGCACATCTTGAACTCATCAGAGGAGACCCGGTCAGCCAATCTCCACCCTGCCAGCTTTGCCAGGTGCCCACATTCGCTTCTGGGCATTTTTTTAAACTGTTTGGATTTTGTCAAGGGCCAAGTAGCCCACATCCAACACTCATATCCTAAAGACCCACCCACCATTCAGGAAGGAAAACAACACCAAGTGGGAATTTCTGCCAAGTGTTAAGAGCCTGTCAAATCCTGTTTTTTTCTCACTTCCTTGGTGGTTAGAAGTTGGATGGATGGAGCGCTTTCTACTCACAAAGGCATCTTACTCTTGGCCTAAGCCAAACAGATGTGAGGGAAGGGAAGACTTGAGGAGGTTCTTGAGACCTTCATGGAGGAGACCACGCAATCGAGCATGGTGGCCACACCAGGGCCACAAAGCACCAGGGAGAGCGAGACGAGACCTTCAACCTACCGTTCTCTGCTGCGCGCTTCAGGTTCTCCACCATGGTGTCGTAGTGAATCCGGCATAGCACCTTCTCCTCCACCAGGCCAAACTCTTCCCCGGTGGACAGCTGCCTCTTGCAAGAGAAGCAGGCGAAGCAGGCCAGGTGGTAGGCGTTGCCCCGAGCCCTCCGCACCCAGTCGCTGGCGTAGATCTGCCTCCCGCAGCGGGCGCATTTGGTACCAAACCGACTGAAAAGGAGAGGAGAAGCCGAATGGCTACCACTGTCCAAAACCGGGGTCATTTTGTTTTTCGTCTTCCAATGTTTCTGCCCCAAATGCAGACATGCCAAAACCCCGGGGCATCTAAATGGCAGGATCTGCAAAACATCACCCACTCGGCCACCCTCGACCTCAAAGGGGTGACCTACCCAAATGGGGCGATAAATATTAGTTTGCAGAAAAGCAGTTTGTACCATCAACTCAGATCGCTTTTGAGGGCTAGCCGGAAAACCAGATATTGTGAGAATTTAAAAAGAACAACAACAACAACTTTAAGGAAAGGGCAGCAGCCGAGCTAGTTAAAACTGCCCCTTTTATGACAAATGTCATAAAAGAGGCTGAAATCACAGGGAGGCTGCGAGGATCCCAAAATAGGGGGCCTCTAGTTATTTTCTTGCAGGAAGAATTTTTTTCAGTCCCGGTTCAAAATTGCCTTGGCTTCCCTTTCATTAAAGCACAAAGGCAGACAAGATTCTAGCTGCTCACCAGCTTTCTTGCAGAAGGCATCAAAGGAATAACAGCTGGATGTTCACCCTCTTCACTGGGGGGGGTCCGTCCTCTGTGTTTCTGCCCGTCCCCAAATTTTATAGGGGTGCCCCAGTCTGAAACAGCCCCGTGCTGGTCCTTCTTTGCAGACGGTTGTAGGGCACCCAAAGAGTGTTCCATCTAGAAGGACCCTTGCAAGCTTCACGGGCTTCCCTCCCATTCAAAACTTCCCTCTGCTAGACACCAGTCACCCCCCCTTCCCACAGTGGGGGTGGGGCGGAGTAGGGAGGTGGGCTTTGCTTTCTTTACCTTCCCCTCCTTGGAAGGAGTCTAACGAAAGGAAGAGCCGAGGAAAAGAATGCATGCACAATGCATTCATTGGCTCACTTGTTGGAGCGATCACAGGTGGCTTGGAAGCGCAAGGCACACAGATGCTGGGCAGGAGATGTTGAGGTCTGGCCACCTTCTGACACTTCCCCTCCACTGGCTAACTTCCTGAGCCTTTGCACAAGGGGAGCCAGAGCAGAGCCAAGCAGAGCCGAAGGTCCTCGTTGCAGAAATTAAAAACGGCAAAGCTCTCAAGATTCAGCTCCCCCACAAAAAATACAGCTGTGTCAGACTGGCTTCTGGCAAAAACCACCCAAGATACCACTTTGGTATTTATTTATTATTTAACCAAAGACAGAGAAATGGGGAGAGCTGATGAGGCCCCCAAACCACGGTCAGTAACAAGCGACTGAAATTGGTCCTGGAGAACATCGCCTGAGTTGGCACCTATCTGACCCTCCATCCTTTTGGCCCAAAGGATACAGAAAAACTGGGAAAAAAACAACAACCCCACATATTAAAAAGGTTTGGTGCCAGAGCAAACTCAATGCCAGCGGTTTGTTAATTTTTAATTTTTCTTTGGAGGGGGTGGGGGTGGAAGCAGAAAAATGGAGGGACCAATAGCTAATTTCTTGCACATGGGGAAGTAATGGGATGCTTATTTTAGATGCCCCCACAAACAAAGAGCCCTGATAATTAATTTTTCATTCCTGCTTTGGGAAAAGGCCAGATCTTTGTCAACAAAATAGCTGCTCTTTCAGACTGTATTAAAGACAAAAGGTTTTGGTGTTTTTTTTGTTAAATTTATACCACCTATCTCACTCTGCAACCCTATCTTAACTAGAAGTTGCCAAGGTTCTCAGTTAATATATTTCAATACATTGATTATATCTGATATTCACTGCAGATGACATTTTCATATAATTAATAGCATTACTTAATTATGTCTTTCTGCATTCTCTGTCTCACACATGCCTTTCTAAAGACTATCTTCCTTTTTAACAGGAGATTAGACTAATATATTTGCCCAAATGTTTAACAAAGAATTCTATCCTTGTAAAACTTGTCCTGTTATGGACACGGTCCTTTAAAGTGCTTTAAAAAGAAAATAAAAAATTCAAAGCCATTTTGAAGAATCATTAAGTACCAGAAGAAGAAAAAAAACAACAACCTGGCAGATGCTAAAGAAGCCAAAATAAATATGACACAGTCATCATTTCTCTTAAAACAAGGCAGGCCAAATATCCTGGTTTAAGGAGCCTCCCAGCCCAAACAAGGTGGAGCATCAGCAAGTCCAAGGTGAGAGGCCACCGAAATCACCCAGTCTAACTGCCCTCCCTGAAATTCTCCTGCAGCTCTCGCTCGGCAGATCTGACAATAGCAAAAAAAGGCCCTGCTTTCAGGTTTAAATTAGCACTTCTCTGCACTTCAGTTTGGCACCAGGCGAAATCAGGATGCGTTTAATTTAAACAAAAGCCTCTAGAACCCGTTTTGAACGCCAGCACTTAGCGTGAAAGAAGCTGGGATAAAAAGGAACACGCTTAAAGAAAAGAAAGGGAAAAAAAATATGCTCGGGACCCGAAAGACTTCCAGAGTAAAAGCAGCTCCAATTTTTATAAGAAACTCAGGCAGGCTCTGTCCACACTGACTCTGCTGTGATGCCGTTGAAAGGATTTGGAGGGTGAGGACTGAATAACAGAATAAAGTAGAGAAACTGGTTCCTCCACCTAAGACCATCACACAAAAACAGTGCTCCTGCTTGCAAAGACCCACATAACTCACATCTCTGGCACACCACAGAACCCCTTCCATCTAAAACTCTCGGTTCTGCTTCTCTGTCTCACAAATGGTAGATTCCCCCCCACACACACCCAAGCAGCCCTGAATTAACCTTTCTCCTCTCTATTTAATGCTGGAAATTGCCTTTAACACAACTTGAAAGAATTCCCTTCTTTTGCTTTCTTTTTGGGGAAAAAAATGTGAACATAAAAAAAGGACTATATCATGAATAATAAACCGTCGTCTCCTGTACTAAGAAGAAATTCCACTGTCCCAAATGGGTCTCCCTAAATAACTACAGGATAGGGGCCACACCGTAACTCCTCTGTTCCCAGGTACCACGGCTTCCCTCCCTTCCGTTAATAATAGCCTTGCACGGAACTACCCTGTAAATCCACAATGGGCTAAACACCTCAACAGACAGACAATATTTTGGATTCCAAAATCTTTCAGTAACGTTATCCCCCGACCCTCCAAAAAATATTATCCAGAATTTCAAGAAACCACCACAGCTATCTCAGGATATTCCCCAAATTCCAAATCTCATAATTATGAATTGATTTTCAAACCTATATTGCCAACCTGATTTAAAAAAAAAAACCTTTCCTCAATCCTAGGGACAATTTTATGAACCTGGAACCTGGAAGGACTATCTATCTATCTATCTATCTATCTATCTATCTATCTATCTATCTACCTACCTACCTACCTACCTACCTACCTACCTACCTACTCTACCTCTCTATCTCCATCTCTATCTCTATCTATCTATCTATCTATCTATCTATTTATCTATCATCTATGTATCTCTGTATCAGATAGATAGATAGATAGATAGATAGATAGATAGATAGATAGATAGATAGATAGATAGATAGATATAGTTATATATAGTTATATATGTTATATATAGTTATATAGATATAAACACACACTGCAAGGGAGGAACCAGACTTCTGTTCTCCTAACTTACTAATAATATTATTTCAATAATTTTAAACTGCTGGCGGCTGCCATCGTGAAGGTATCCTCCAATTTTACAGACAGAAATCTTAGCCCAAGAATTAATCCTCCATCACCCATCTTAATATCCCAAAACAAGGCAATGAATAGAAAGCTTTCCCTCTTGTGCGTTTCCTTTTTCCTTTTCCATTATTTGGGGGCAAGGAATTAACTGGAAACCCCCCAAAAATGGGGCAAAAGAGAGGTGTGTGTTTTTTTAAAAAAAAAAGTTACCCCAGGGGGACTGCTAATATTAGAAATGACGTCTTGCCGGCTCTCTTCAATTAACGCTGCCAAGTTCCTTTTTCTGCGGAGCGCGAGGGAGCCTTCCAATATGCGAGCGGGTTCACGGAGGAAAAGCCCACGGGTGGGCAGCTCCCTGGGCACCCTAGAGGCTCCGAAGGATCTTCCCAGCCTGACAGGGCAATCGGCAGAGCTTGCCAAGAGGCTCGAAATAAGGAAGGCGGCCCTTCTGGGGGGGGGGGTCCTGTTCCCCGCTTCCTTTTCGGGGTTCTCTCCCGGGGGTTTCCCAGGCGGCACCTTGGTTGGGGGAGCACCAGGGCCAGCACTGCACTCAGATCAGTTCCTCTCCAGATATCGCCATCAGACACGGCTGGGTTCTCCCCACCACCACCGCCCCACAACTAGGATCACCCGGGACGAGTTCAGCACCTTCACTTTTAAGTCCTTCGGGGTTTCGGGAGAGGCGGAAAAGGAGGGAACGACTCCAGAAGCCCCGAAGGACGCCGCGGCCGAGGCTGGAGTCGACCGCGGAAATTTCTCTCTCTCTCTCTCTCTCTCTCTCTCTCTCTCTTCCCCCCACCTCTCTCTCACCTGGCCCGGAGCGCAAACCCCACCGTCCGTCCCCCCCACCTCTGCGGCGCGCTCTCCGCCATCCCCCGCGAGGCCAAAGCGCTCCCCGGTCAGGAAGCCGGCAGGACCGGCGATCCCCACCGGGTAAGGGTCCCGATTCCGCCCCGCCGCCTCCCTTTGCCTTCGGGAGGGGTATCGGGGGTCTTAAGGCAGCGCCTCTCCGCAGGGCCGTCGCCCGGCCGCCGCTCTTGGCAGAGCCCGGCCGGGAGCGCGCTCGAGCCTCCGTGACCCGGCTCCCTTCGGGCCGTGGGAAGCTCTTGCCCGACCCGGGCCAGACCGGGATTTTAACGCGGGTTTCCTCAAGCTGGTTTCCGGAGTTGGCCCGACCCTCCGAGGGTGCCACGCAGAGCGGGCCGCGCTGGGTTCGCTGAAGGTTTCCAGGTTGAAAAGACCTCCCAACCCGCCGTCCTTTCCGTCGAGGGGATTTCTCAGGGGTCCCTTTCTAAATGCGGGAGCTTCACCCACACCCGCCGCAAAGCGCTGACGACCACCGAAGGGGTTGCGGCGCTGTCTCTCCACCGACCTCGGAAAAGATCCGCTTTCCCAGGAGGAAAAAAAAAAGCAGAGCTGGGAGAAAAAAACGCACCCACCCGCCGTTTAAAAATGGAGAGGGGGACGGAGATTCCTAGCCGGAGAGCGGCGGTTCCGGTCCGACCCGTCCCACGTGCGAAATCCGATCCGAATTGAGTCAAGCGACCAAAAGCGCCCGGTTGCCCCTTTCTTGCCCTCCCCACCGGCATTAAACGCGCTCTCCCCCCTTAATCCCAAAAGGCGGCTTGTTTTAGAAGCGGAAAGGAGGCGCCGCCGCAAGAACCCAGAAGCGACCCCTCTTCCCACCTGCCGGGCGAGAGAGGAAAGGAAACGGACAGGTCCGCCGGTCGGAATTCAACGAAATAAAGCGGTTCGCGAAACAAAACCGGCCGTCGAAGAACTACCAAGGAACTTGGAGGAGATTCTGACCGAGGGGGAGTCGGGCCTGCCACGCCGGGGCAGTCAGGTCGGTCCTTCCGTAGAAAACTGACTTGCCAAAGCCGCGTTTCGTTCTCTTCCTTCCGAGCGCGCAAAAAGAGGCGCGCGAAGAGGCGCATCTCCCGGCGGCGAAGCGCTCAACTTTTAATTACTACCGTATTTGGGGAAGCGGATTTTTTCCCCCTCCCGCCACTGCAGGGCAAACGGAAGAGAAGGGGAGGAGGTGGCCCAGGCCAAGGGAAGGGGGTCCGCGACGAATCCGGATTCGTTCCGAATCTTCCGAACGAAACCTCTTCGGAAAAGGGTGAGACAGACCCGCGCCCTTCGTAAACCCGCGGAGAGGAGGCGGGAAGGAAAGCCGACTGCACCCTCCGCCAGGACCCTAGGAATTTGGGGTCCCTGGATCAGTTCCCCTCGAAAAGCCCAGCGCCCTCGGACAGCGCCTGCTCCCCAGGATCCGTTCGCCTGCCTCCCCTTCTCGATGGGCCTGCAGGTGGGTCGGCCGGCCGGCCGGCGGTCCCCAAAGGCTGCGGCGGAGAGCGCCTTTCCCGGCCCATCGGGGCCGGAAGCGGTGCGCCCTTTCGGGTCTTCCAACCGGGCCGCTCAAATTCCAGAATTTGGCGAGGGCGACGCCAAGATGCTCAAAAGGGTCCGCTTCCACTTCCAGGGCTCCGAGGCAGAGAGCCAGAAGCGGAGCGAGGGGGAAAAGACGGGGGTGGGGAGGCGGCGTTGGGGTCCTGGAATCGGCCTCCAGTCACCGCAGTGGGAGGAGATTGCCGGCACCGCAATTAAGCTCCCTTTCCCCCCCCGCGCTGACTTTTTTTGCCCCGCCGCAGACGAGATCGGGAGGGCGAGCCGGGCTGCGGGCGCTTCGGGGGTCTGGGCCGCGGGGCGAGGGGGGCAGCGCAGGCCTCCGCGGCTCGTGGCTTTTCTCTGGTGCTCCTCCGTCTCTTTCCAGGGAGGGGTCCGCGCTTAGCAGCCCCCGCCCCCAGCTGCAGCGAGCCTTCCGCTTGGCCTGCAGGGGCCGTCCCCAGGGAAAGCGGCTGCTTGTCGGCTCGGCTCCTTTCCCACGGTCGGCGGCGGAGTTCACGGAAGGAGGCGAGCAGAGGGCTCCATCCGGAGCAAAGCGAGCGGCCAGGGCCGAGCAAAGCGGGGAGAAGCCGGCTCCACCGTCGCCTTTCTGGTGGGGACCCGCACCGACGGTGGCCAAGCGAGGCCGGCCGGCCGCCCCTCCCGGGCCTGGGCTCCCGGGCGCCTCGCCCTCCCTCCCGGCGCGGCCCACACGGGCTCCCAGGGCCGCCGCCGCCTGCCGCCGCCCGCCTACCTGAAGTAGTCCATCTTGCAGAAAATCTCCTGGTTCTTGACGTAGCAGCTGCTCTGCTGGCGGAGCGGCGTCCGGCAGACCGAGCACTCCAGGCAGCGGGCGTGCCAGGTTAGGTTGTTCACCTGCGGGCGACGGAGAAGCGCGCTAGGCGAGGCCCGGCCCGGCCCGGCCCTGCCCTCCCCGCTCCCGGCCCGCCCGAGCGCCCTTACCTTCAGCAGGTAGCGGTCCACGATCTCCAGGCCGCAGCTGGAGCAGACGCTCTTGGCCCCCGGCGGCAGCGAGGACGAGGCGGAGGAAGGCGGCGAGCAGACGGACGGCGTGGACGGGGTGCTGGCGCCCGAGCGCGCCTCCTCTTTCTCCAGGGCGCCGGCCAGCGCCTCCCCGTCGGGCTGGGCCTGCGGGAGCCCGAGAAAGCGAGCGGCGGGGTCAGCCGCGGTGAGCCTCCACCCCCGCACCCCTAGCCCGCCAAGAGCCGGGCTTCGTCCTCCCCGTCGGAGGCTTACCATGGCGGAGGAGAGCGGTGGCGGCGGCGGTGGGGCTGGCGGCAGCCGTGGGGCTCCGTCCGTGGGGCTCCAGCCCCCCACCTACAGCCGCCCCGTCCGGACGACGGAGCCCAACTTCGGAGCGGCCATGGGGCTCGGCGTCCAGCGACGAGCGAGGCGCAAAGCGCGGCGCGTCTGAACCAGCCAGCGGTGGCGGCGGGAGGGGAGGGCGGGGGAGGAGAGAGAGGCGCGGGCGGTGGGGTGGTGGGGGAGGGAGGGAGGGAAGGAGAGCACCTCGGGCAGCGGCTCCGGAGGCAACCGCAGCGCGCCCGCTCGCTCTGCCCAGCCAGAACCGCAGCGGCACCAGCCGCGCCTCCGCCGCGCCTCCTCCTTGCTTCCCCAAGTCGCCGCCCCGAAGCACCTGCATTTAGCCCCGCCGCCGGGCCGGAGAGGCGCGCGCGCACCTGGCAATCAGCCTGGCTTGGGTGGGTGGGGGGGGGGCGCGCGTGGGGGGCGCAAGGACCGCAGGCCAGGCTTTCCTGCGCCCCTCTCGCTGCCCTTGCTCTCCCTCCAACGATGGGACCCCCCCCTCCCCAAATAAGAGAAGGGCACCGCTCTCCTCCAAGAGGTTACAAGCCTCTCCATTCCTCCCCTCCCTCCAAAATTTCCTGGCGCTCAACAACAACCCCCCCTCTCCCAACCACCAGCGGCAACAGATACCTGGAAAGGGGGGGACCGAGACCTCATCCACTGGAAGGCCCCCTCCCCACTCGCAAACGGGACATCCACACACATTGGACCAAGCCCAAGCCCAAACTGCAGGGCAGGAAAGGGGGCTCCTGGTGACCAGTTTCCCCAGGCTAGACCAACAAGGAGCCCCGTCCAGTCCTCCCCCTCCCGAGGGACCCGCTTCTCCTCCGAAGACCCGGGCAGCCTGGTTCCCTCCTGGCCCAGATCTCTTCTTCTCTTCTCCCTTCTCGGACTTCAGCCCACCTGCTTCCCAGGCGCAGAGCCTCACCTCAGCCGGGGGCTGCTCGCCTGGGGGCTCATTCTTCCACAATGTGGGGGGCACCATAAGGAGCTCCCCTCTGCAGCTGCACAGACAGGACTCACTCACTGCCCGCTGGCAGAGAGGATTTTTTCCCCTCCTTCCCCCCTTTTCTGCCTGGGTCGATTCTCTCCCCCCCCACACACACCGCCTCCTCCAAGTTCCTCCTTCCTTGCTTGCGGCTAAACAGGGCGAGGATGAAGGAGAGGCCAGGAGCAGCAAAGGCCGTAGGAAGGCCTGGCCTGGGTCTCCCCTGCCCCTTCCCACCAGAAACCCAACCGGAGGGCACAGCCAGCCCAGGAGGGAAGGCGAAGCAGGCTATCAGCACAGAGGGACTCCTGGGCTAA
Source organism: Notechis scutatus (assembly GCF_049901735.1). Taxonomy (NCBI): domain Eukaryota; kingdom Metazoa; phylum Chordata; class Lepidosauria; order Squamata; family Elapidae; genus Notechis; species Notechis scutatus. Next base: position 6,920,691 of record NC_142023.1, read on the forward strand.
GCCCCTCTAGCATTCACCTCCCAGGTAGAAGCACCTGGCCTGGGACACAGAGCTGCCTGCCTCCTGTGAAGAAGAGGGGTTGCTCAGGAAGGCCTCGGCCCAGCTTGGAGTCACCCAGGTGCCTCACCTGGGAGTTCTAGGGGAGAGGGGAATGTGTACTTTCTCTTGCCTCGTTCTTAGCTGCTGCTGCTGTGGATGGCCACAGGGTGTGTGTGTGTGAGAGAGAGAGAGAAAGAGTGAACCTGTATGTAACCGGATAGGAGGCAAGGGCCCGGCTGTGACTTTCCAGTTTGGAGGAAGTAACCGGAGATGAACAGGGCCCAGACCGAGGATAATCACCCTGATTGGGACTGACACCCAAACAGGGCAGGGGAAAAAGGGGAAGGTCGTTTCAAGACTGTGGCCGGCCACTCTGCTTCTCCACAGCCTGTCCGGTCCAATGCCAACCTTCCCCTGCAAGGCTTCAAATTTAGCCGAGGACTCTCATGCTTTAATTACAGAATTTTTGTTTTTGTTTTTTTAAATCACCCAGATTCTGATGGCTAATTTACCAGTTTTGAAGTCAAGAGATTTTTGACAAATGATCCCAGTTTAACAAGGTGCACTTTTAAAAGTGGGCTAAAAGTTTTATTCCTGTGATGTTCACTTTAAAAAAAAAAAAAAAAATGCATACACCGATGATGCCCAGATGTGTTCGATGCAGCTGTTACTCACAGACAACTATTACCAATTTCATTGCCCCCTTTTGGCTTTTTCCCGGGTTTCAGGATGCAAGAAACTCTGGTTTTTCTCTTGCTGGAGAGATCAGGCAACCCAAAGCATGTTTTACTACTGGATAGAGATAATATTCTGGATAGGCCATCAGAACTCTTCGTTATCTTCAGGTCAAAACAAATACTGAAGTGGTGAAAACATACTGAAACACACACACACACACACACACACACATCTTGGAGCTGGATCTAGCTAGGGGGAGGAGAGGAGAGGAAATCTGGTTTTACTACTAAACCAGTTGAGTTTGTTGGAGAAGCTGTATACAGATTTATGGATGGTGCTACAGCCGTTTCCCTCAGAAGTGTTGACTTCCGTGTGTGCAAAGGAGGAATCGCAGCAGTCCCACACGAGGCCCAGGACAGGGCAGCGCCTATCTCGGTTCCTCCTAGCTGGCTTTCCATCTGTCGAGAGCGCTCATCACCTCTTGGACTTCCAAGCAGCTCTGGAGTAGGGGCCAGTCCGTTTTTTCTCGGGGGCCTTGAAGTACGTGTAGGGGGCCGCCGGTGGGAACTCGGCGTCGGGATTCTCCGACATCATTTTCAGCTTCGTTTCAATGGCTTTGATTTTTGTACTGACGCTGCAGAGTGAATAACAGAGGCGGCTGAAACGTCACCTTGTCTGCGGCCCGGATTTAGAGTCAGAAGCCTTGTGCATGCAGAAGCCTGCCCCCACCCACCCACCCACCCCGCTGTCCCTGGGTTCAAAGCCACACCCTCCTCCAGGTCCCTTTTCTTTCATCGCACAGTCCCCACATGTGCTCATGTGGCTGTGAGTCCCACATGCACACTCCCCCAGAGGGGCATTTAATTCTGCAGATCGAGGCTGTCCGGTTGCTGGGGGAAAGCTCTGCTGATGGCTGTCCCTGGCCCCTTCTGAATAGCTAGGCGATGCCCCGTTTGTTCAGTTAGCAAAGGAAGGCTCTCCTGCGTTTTGCGCTCCTCGCTGCTCGGTGAACTTCAGCTGCGCTGTCTTCTTTTCCCCATTTGCTAAGTTCCTTTTAGATCAGTCAGCCACAGCTAGCCATGACGCACAATACATGGCAAAGTATTATGGGTTGAAACAGTGGCTGCCAACCAGTGGGCCGGGGGCCACTGGTGGTCCGTGGGAAAATTTTGGTGGTCCGCAGAGAAATGTCCCCCCCCCCAAAAGCAATTAATCCAGGCTGCGTGGGAACACAAGGCTGCGCTGCCCACATGGCCCGCGGGAACTTGCGTCGCTTGCATTGCGAACAACACGAGGTAGTGAGGGGAGGAAGGAAAGGGCGGGGGGGAACTTGCCCCCCCCCCTCTCTGGGAGACAGTATCCTGCGATCCCAAATAAAGAATGATCGATCGGTAAGAAAACAGGGTGGGCAATATTCCTGCAGACTTTTTGGGGGATTTTCCCAGGGTCTCTGCTGCTTTCTTCAGAGACCCTGGGAAAACGTCAGCAAGCCACCGTCAAGTCAAAATTCATATTAGTGGCCCGCGGGATTTAAAATTGTGAGTTTGGTGGTCCCTGAGGTCCAAAAGGTAGGCGACCCCTGGGTTGAAAGTCAGCTAAGAAGCATTAACCAAGAAATCCGTGAAATTAGGCCTAATGGGAGCTTGGAAGATCAGCTTTTTCAAAGTCGGCTTTACTTCTGACTGCAGTGCCAGGTGAAACTTGTGTCCTGTCCCTATTCAGCCATCAAGCTTGCAGTCTCTTCGAAAGAAACCTCTTTAAACTATGGGAAGCCAGATGTTAGGATGGGGAATGTCCCAACCAAAAAAAACCCTTTCCTGCTCTTTGGGGTCCCGTATGTTCTAGCTGACTGTCAAAGGATAGTTTTCCCCCCTCCCACAATTGGAGGCAGATCTTACCTCAGGTTGGACTGGTGGGTCTCCGTGCTGGAAGATGGCTCCAGACTGATGGGAAGGGTCTTCTCGTTCTTATTCTGGTCATACCTCTGGCAGGGAGGGGGGAGAAAGAGCAGAAATTAAACCCCACCAGCTGAAACAGAAACGTCCTTGTGGCCCTTCAGATGGTGACACCGCCATTTTTAGTAACGATGGAATTTCAATCAACACAAGAAGAGCAAGTAATATTGGTTAAGCCCATTAAAAAGCAATTGTAACCCAGGTTAGTTTCGACAGGGCTTTCCCCTCTGTGGCTGTTTAATTTGCAACTGGCCTTGGGCCACTTCCCAAAGATTGTGTGCTGGACACAAAGATTGTTGCGCAGCTCGACCAACTTCACAGAGACGTGAAGGAACACCCGCCTGTTGTGGGGGAAGAAAGAGGGCCCCACTCTGACACCGGCGGAGACAGGGAGCAGGCTCACCTTGACCTGGGCGTGAGCCCACCGCACAACCAGCTTCTTGGAGAGCGCCAGCTTCCCGTTGAGGCAATGGATGGCCTGTTCTGCCTCCTGAGAGAGAGAAAGAAGAAAAAAACAACCCTTGAGAAAGGCTGCTGGGCTGGAGAGACATCTGAAGGCCTGGCCTCTTCAGTTAATCAAAGGCTCAACCTACCTGTTTGGTCTCGAAGTTCACAAAGCAGTAGCCCCTGGGCTGCCCCTCCAGGACTCCTGACTTATGGAAGAGGAAGTCGAACTGCTTCACCTTGCCGAATTTCTGCAGGAGTTTGAGAAGGTGATATCTGGAAGGGAGGATAAAGGAGATGAATAATTCTGCTATAGAAACCCATTAAAGAAGAAAAGCAATGTTACTGTTGTTGTTTTTTTGCCTGAAGGCATTTCAGGATGATGGCCATGCAGTGTCAGGTGGCCAAAGGAAATATGGTAGGGCCAACAAGGGGTCATTGGGGACCTTTGGGGAGGGAAGGGAATCCACAGCTTCCCTGGCCAGCTGTACCTCTTCCTGTGGGTTCCCACCAATATAGACATTTCCTTGAAATGACTGAGAAGATTCCAGGAATTGAAGCAGTCTCCCAAAGCAGGCAGATATTTTCCAGGAAAAAGCGCGGGGGGTAGAGAGAAGCTGGCCCACTTATAAAGTAAGAAAAAAAGCAAATGCAAAAAAGCAAAGAGAAAACAAAAAAGTGTGGAAAAAAAGAGTTTAAGAAAATGGGGGAAAAAGGCACAAAAGAGGTGGCTTCAGGGCAATTATAAGTAGAGTCATGTTTTCACCTCTCTCTCTCCAGTTAGATCATAACACTCTTCTTTCTATAATCTATCCTTATATGGTAGCTAATTTGAGGGCATCGTCCCTACAATAAGCCGAGAAATATTTTGAGCCACGAAGATATGCCACATAATTTAGGCTTATTTATTTCTGGAAGTCATCTGAAGATTTATTAGCTATTGTTAGGAGCATAAAAATACCCCTATTCTCCTTCTGCCCCCTGCCTCCCCCCTCCCCCCCGACTCTTCTCCTCTCTTTGGCAAATGTGCTTGTTTTCCTTAGTCCCAAACGGCCACAGTTCATCCTGTTCTCGAAACAAAAAACATCAAGCAACTTGCCTCGAGGAACCTCATTAGATTTCCTTTGGCAACTTTGTGGCCTGTTTGGCCAGGTTCATCAGCCTGAAATTCATCCAAATTCAAATTGTAGGGCTTTCCTTGGGTTGTCTCCCAAAAGAGTAAGGGGGGGGGGGAGCCGTTTCCAAGTCCCCCTGCTTAAATCCCAGGACAGGGGAAAGGCAGGGAAATGCTCAATCCCATCAACCCGAGTGCCAGGTAATGAGCCAGTGAATCCCCCAGACTCGGTGATGGCAGGATTCTGGTATGGGCAGTTAAGATTGTCTCTGGCATCTTTGCCAAGTCCATTTCTGATTTTCTTCTACTACAAGATGAACATGTCTGGAGTCTAAAGAAAAAGAAATGACAGGCACGAGTTTGAATCTTTGGTTAATATTTGATCATCTCCCCACAGAGCTGCTCTGTTGTGGAACCTATGACACTCAACTCCGGGACTCTCAAGGAAAGAATATTATTTAGGGCAACCTGTAAGTTTACGAGCTACCTGTAAGTTTTTGCTTTGTGTCCATCCTCTACAAATCCCGCTTCTCTGCCCAATTCTTTACTTCCGACATCCTTGACTGTTATTTACAAGGTGCTAAAATCATTTCTGAGTAACGAAAGAGCTGCATTACGGACAGGGAACAGGAAGCCGGGCTGCTGAAAATTACCAGAGCTATTTTGATGGGGTACCTGGGACCAGAAGCCCCAGGCAGAGGAAGGAGAGTAGGCCCCGTTCCTACTTCCTGCCATCCAAAACACAGGCCAGACAATCTGTCCAAGTCCCATTTCCTTTTCCGCCAGTTTTCCTCCTGGCACCCTGAGCGCTATTCAAAGGCCGAGTTGAAGGTTGCTTCAAACAATGCTTGCCTAAGGATATGGGAATGGCCCCAGCCACATGCTAAAGCCATTTACGCCAGGACAATTCCTCGGGGTGGATCTTAAAGGGAGAGGCGGAGAGGCCTCTTGCGTGTATAGAGGCCCCACTCGCTTCCCTTACGGTTGCAATGCAAAGCGGGGTTGTTTTTTATCCCAGAAGGGCAGAATGCTCACCTGGAAGACAGGTGAGCGGAAGCAAACTGAAGCGAAAAGAAGTGGGCCAGGAAGGACAGCGCGGAAGCTTCTGTTCTGTTACTCTGAACGTGTGAAAAATGCTAAGGGACGTAAATTCTGTTGTGGCATAAAACGTACATCAAATGGGCTCAACGCCAAATGTTCCATTCTGCACCTGGCTGGGAGACCTCAAAGGGTCTTCGAACCTTTTATCAGATTGCATTGTCATTATGCAGAACCTAAAACTTTTTAAGCAACTGCTGTCATAGCCAGGGCAGCGATCCACACAAGACACCTGTATTCTGGGGACAGAATCTCAGATTCCCCAGCCTGCCAATCCAACTGGCCCCCGTCAGTACGCTTATGCTCAGAGATGCTTTTAACTTCCAAAAACTTCACAACACCAATTCAGGCGCCGAAAAGCCTCCCTTTGCGAGTGCCCATCAGCTGAGCAGCCGCCACAAATTGCTCAACCCAGAGAAGCCTCAGCAATACAAACACTGGCCCCCATAAATGGTAATTAATGCAAAACAGAGAAGAGGCCCGGTTAGCGCAGCCCTGAATGGATCCTCGTCAAGAGGGCATTAATGACAGATTTCCACTTAGAGGCGCGATTAGGACCCTGCCCAACTGAAAAGAAAAGCACTTGGAACAAAAAAAAAGCACTTGCGGACGGGAGAAGGAGACGGAGCCAGGCAAAAATTGCTTCCACAGCTGAGAGGCAGACAATATCGGGGGAGATAAGACAAGACAGCCACTTGGAATGCATAAATCGGAGATTGTTTGGCAAAGTGGGGCTGGGAGGGGGAGGCAAAACGGTTGCCCCAACGCCGCCACTGGTTAATCTCCCTCCCGGCAATCAAGCTCTCCTCCTCCTCCGCGTTTAATTGCCCCACTTCAAGGGGCTCAAACATGTTAGCAGGCAATTTAAATGCACTAATCACGGGAGGCCAAGGGAATGTCAAACGTGCACCCACTTCGCGTTTGATGCCACCAGAAACAGAGGGGGGCACAGGCAGCTGCAGCCTTAAAGATGGGGGGGGGGGTTGCCCTTCCTGCCTTGGAGGGGGATGCCCAGCGCTCACCCCCACCCCGGGGTCCTGATCCAGGGGACAAAGGCCAGCCGTCCCAGGCAGGGAAAGGAGCTCAGAAGCAGATCAGCCCCAAGAGGGAACACAAGGAGGGTCTCTTGGCTGGGGAAGGGAGGGGGCCTGCAGTTGCTTCCTTGGAGGGGTCCTGAGGGTGGGGACCAAGTCCAGCCGTCCCAGGCAGGAAAAGGGGTTCAGAAACAATTCAAAGAGGGGATGCAAGGAGGGTCTTTTGGCTGGGGGTGTCCTTGCCCCCCACCCCAGGGGACCAAAGCCAACCGTCCCAGGCAGGGGAAGGAGCTCAGGAGCAGCTCAAAGGGGGCGGGGGGATGCAAGGAGGGTCTCTCGGCTGGGGAGGGGGCGGCAGGCGACACTGGTGGGAAGAAGGCCCAGATCTCCTCCTCCTCCTCCTCCTCGGGGGTGGTGGAGCCCCCCAGTCGCCCCCGCCGGACTCACTCGGTGATCTTGGGGTCGAGGTTCCCGATCCAGAGGCGGTGCCCGTCCTGCAGGGCCCCCTCGGACAGCAGCGAGGCGTTCTCCAGGCGCAGGCTCTGCGGAGGGGCTCGGCCCGCGCTCGCCATCCGGGCCTCAAGATCGCCGCCCTTCCGGAGCCTCCCGAGTGGGCTAGCGGTGAAGACCCCGCGCCTCTGGGCATGTGCAGAGTGCAGCCCCCTACACCGCCCCCTCCGCGACCTCCTCCTCCTCCTCAGCGACTCGCCCGGGCTGGCTCTTCCGTCACTCCTCCGCGCCAAGGGGCGCGCGGCGGCGCGGGACGTCGACGTCAGCAGCACTGCCGCGCGGGAGGAATGACGTCACGCCGCGCGACGGCTCCTACGCGCCCCCTCCGCCTCTGCGTGCTCCACCGAGGCGAGGAGCGGCGGCGGCGGGCGGGCGGGGGAGGGAGGCACCGAGGGGCGTGTCCTGAAAGTGGGCGGGGCCGGAAGAAGAGGAGACTCCAGCTATTTGCAAGTATAGATTTTAATCCACTTTTTTAGTGGGAGGGGGGGAATCTCCTCCTTCCCCAAAATTATTATTATTACTAATATATTAAAATATTATTATCAATAGAAATTCAGCTTGGCTGGGAGGCGGGTTTGCATTGAAGTCCCCACCCCCACGAGGGATTCCTGGTCTCCAAGCAAGCCAAGTTGCATTGCTGCTGTTGATCTTTTAGTAGAGTCATCATTTGGGGAAGGAGGGCAAAGGTCTCATTTTGAAAGACCAGGACTCTTAGGAGGGGGGGGGCTTCCCTGCGCGGGGGGGGGGGTTGTCTGCTTCCACTCTGCAATGCCCCCCCCTCCCCCGATCCCCAGCTGTCCCCTTGGGAGTGGGGCGGCAGCCCCTAACGGGGCCCAGACTAACAAGGACTAACCAACGCTCTACTCTCTTCCAGGTGGGCAACTGCAGCGCCATGGCCGGACCCCTCCAAGGTCTCCGGCGGTTGCCTGCCCTGCTCTGTCGGCCTCCCTGGCAAGCCCTTCCAAAGCCCAGGCCCTTCCTGCTGCTGGGCTTCCGGGAGGGCCGGGCCCTCGAGACCCCACAAGTCAGGACCCTGGCCACGAAGAAGGCCAAAGGTGAGGAAAGCTGTGGGTGTCAAAGGCCAAGGAGGCGGAAGGGCCCCTTGAGACCACCACTTCCATTTCTCCCTGTCCTGCCTCTCTGGGAGGCTCGCCATCAATAGAGGGAAAACCTACAAAGACTAAAATTGCTTCTATTCACGATCCTATAAGCTATAAATCCCATCACTGACATTCGTATTACTTCCAATAAGTCGCTGTGGTATATCAAAGGGAGGACAGTTGGATCCAGGGGCTGAAATGCACCCTCCTCAAAGTCCCAAAGGCGCTTTCCCCAAAGGCAACTGGGCTTTCTTGTTTTCTTTCTCCTTGAAAACATTTCGCCTCTCATCCAAGGAGCTTCTTCAGTTCTCCTTGGATGAGGAGCAAAACATTTTCTAGGGAAAGGGAAAAAAAAACCACACAAGAAAGTCCATTTGTCTTTTGGAAAAGCACTTTTGGGACGAGAATCTCCATAGATATCCCTCCTGAAAGACAATCCAAAACCTTTAGGGCCTTGGAGTCCAGGATGAGAGAGTGAAAGTAAGATGCTTAATATTTTCTTTTTTTTAATTTTTATTAAACAAAACAATTAAAAACATTGAACATGGTGAAGTCGATTTGACGTGATTTGGGGTCAATATCGCATATCTATCTATCTTTCTCTATGAACAATTATTCAACTATATACACATATACGTTTCATTCATATATTACATTTCTAACATCATTCGTCTTCATTTCATCCAATCATTTACTCTTTCAACAGCTCCTTTCCCAACTTAAGACCTTCGCTCCCATCCATGATAGAATTTATCCCAAATTGCGTAGTATGCCGATTCATCTTTGTTTTTCATTTCTAGAGTTAACTTGTCCATTTCAGCGCATAGCAAGATTTTGTATATTACTTCTTCTTCACTTGGTATAACTATCTCTTTCCAGTTCTGGGCAAATGCTATCCTTGCCTCAGTAATAATGTGCCTAATCAAATAAAGCTCAAGATGTTTCATCTTTTCTAATGACAGAGGGTTGGTTGGGGTTAGCAGAGGTCACAACGTGGAACACACGGCCCTATTTCAAGAGTGCTCCTGAAGCAAGCCCCAAAGAAGTCCTGGGTAATCAAACTAACTTGGCTCTGCTCTCCGCAGCTAAAGGGAAAAGTCAGGCCCGTGTGAACATCAACACTTCCTTGGTAGAGGACATCATCAGCCTAGAAGAGTTAAACGAAGAAATGAACTTGGTGGTCAAAACCCTACAGGAAAATTTCAACAAAACTTTGAGCATCAGGACAAACCCAGGTGAGGGATTTCTCTCTGCAGTTTTTGGGGTGCTGCTCCAACTCATAATGTCATTTTCTTGCCCACAGCACATTCTGCTGTTTAAAACTCCGCGCTTTTTGGGGGGGCCTGATCCACTAGATCAGGAGTCACCAACCTTTTGGACCTCAGGGACCACCAAAATCACGATTTTAAATCCCGCGGACCAGAAACCCTGGGAATATCCCCAAAAAAGTTTGCAGGAAAATTCCCCACCCTGTTTTCCTACTGATCGATCATTTTTTATTTGGGATCGCAGGATACCGACTCCAGTTCTGTTCTCAGGGAGGGAGAGAGAGAGAGAGAGAGACTTTTGGCTTCATGCAAGGAAAGCAGCAGAAGCAGCAGAAGTCTTTCTCTCTCCCAAACTCCGCCAGAAATGAATTTTTGTGAAACTTGTCGTGCTGGAGCAGGAGGCCTTGTAAGGTCCCAAAGACTCATTTCGGGTGGAGTTTGGGGGAGGGAAAGAAAGACTTTTGCTGCTTTCCTTGCGTGCAGCCAAAAGCAGAAGAAGAAAGAAGCAGAAAGAAGCAGCCTGGTGGCCAGGCCAGGCGCGTGGGACGAGTGGGGCAAGTTCCCCCCTCCGCCCTTTCCCCCCCTCCCCTCACTACCTTTTGTTGTTCACAATGCAAGCGCCACAAGCCTTGTGTTCCCGCGCAGCCTGGATTAACTGCTTTGGGGGGTGGTGACATTTCTCTGCGGACCACCAAAATTTTCTCACGGACCATCAGTGGTCCCCACTGGTTGGCGACCACTGCACTCGATCCCTTGAAGGTTCAGGATGTAATGAAAGAGAACATTGCCTCCTGCCTCCTGCCTGAAAGAAGCAGGGAATAGAAACATCCTGGTGGATTTGAATTCAGAAGCCAGACACTTGCAATACACCCTATTTTGAAGATGTTTTGATGCCAGTATATTTTTTTAGAAGCAGCCCCATATCGGGAGCTTTCCAGGTCGATCCCAAAGCTATATGATGAAAGCTTGGACGGATAAATGTAATAAAATGCAATAAGAGCAGCAAACTATAATTATAAAGAGAGGAGGACTGATAATACCCGAGCCAGAATCGCAAAGGGTTTCGCTACCGTTGTATTTCTCATTTCAGGGGCTCTTGATTCGATCATCGTTGCCACCAAGGATGGGAAATTTCCGTTAAACCAGCTTGCACAAATCTCCCAGCATTCTGCGCAGCTCCTTGTGGTTAACATGAGCAGCTTTCCAGAAGTGAGTAGATTTCTTGTTCCATCCCGCTTGGCAGATCCAAATCTCCTGATCCCAGGAGCCCCCCTGGGTGTGGAAAATGCTACTGTTCCCTCTTTGGCTTCCTGCCCGGTTGTCGCTGCCAGGATGACTTGCGGCCCCTGCCTTTGTGTCTGCTGTGGCTCAGACCGGAAGCTCCTCAGGAGCAGAGATCCTTTTATTTTTTTGGCTTCCACACTTCGATATCACTTGCATAAGCTGTGAGTGACATCAGAGCTTTTGCAGAACCAAACCATGCAGCCACATTTGCTTTGGAGGAAGAGGGTTAACAGACCCGAACGGAGCAGGGAAGCTTTCCAAGGACCGGGAGTTTGAGTTGGGTTGCTCCTTTGTCACTCCTCTCCTAACTCCCTAAGAGAACACAAACGGAGTGTTTTTGGTTAAGAGAAATGAGCTAACTTTGGCGCCTCAGATGCAGGGGATCTGCACGGTCCTCGCTCTGTTGCCTGCCAAAGGGCTGTGTGTGGCACAAACTTTGAGCCTGGGGGAAGGAAAGGTTTCCAGCAAATGCCTGCCAGAAAATCCAGAGATGTGAAGAACAGGCCTGGTGCTAATCCCTTTTACTTTCACACTTGCCCGGTGCAATGTGGAACGAGTTAACGTGATTGAGGCCTTCCCTGTAAGCACCAAGCAGGACCACGTGAGGGCTTTGGCAGCCAAAGGCCCATCCTGGAATCCTTCATCGGCTTTTCCTCCTACATCTTGCAGGAGTCCGGAGCCCCCGGGAGGATTTGCTGCCTCTTTTGCTATCTGCGTTGCCTCAAACTGTCAAGATGGTTTCCATCTTCCTTTCTGCTTCCTTCTTCCCTCGCTCGCTTAGTCAGTCTCCTTCTTTTCCCCCATCCCTCCCCTTCTGAAACCTCTTCACCAATATCTTCGATCCTGGGCTGGGGAGGGGGGCTGGGGCAGGAGGAAAGGGGCTGGGGAGGGGGGGAGGCTCCCTGCAGAATTGCAGTTCAGTTTTGATCAAAGGGGCCGATGTAACTTCCTGATCTCGCCGGTAAGCAAACTAAATGTTTCCATGTTCTGTCAAGATGGATTGCTCTCCGCTGATGGGGAGTCCTGGTGTCTGGTAATAATTATTTGCTAATCCCCCCCTGCCATTTTTTTTTTTTAAACATCTTGCCGCGTGGTTGCAGAGCACAGCTGCGGCCGTTAAGGCTATCCAACAGAGCGGGATGAATCTCAACCCGGAAGCGGATGGGCTCTTGATTCGCGTGCCAGTTCCAAAGTAAGTCAGTCCGCCGCGTTCTCTCAGTCCCTTGATGGCCAAAACCGCCCCTGGCGATTTTGCCTGCTTGGCTAAATGAATGGCCCCTTAGAATGGCCAGATCCGCCTCTTGCCTCCTCCTACACTTTGGTAGGGGTGTGGGTGGAAGAGCTCTTGACAGGGGCTGCCTAGTGTGGCACCCCAGAATTTTCCATAGTTCAAAAAAAAAGGGTGCCTAGGATGAGATGGATCTTTGAGGATGTTTTGAACTTTCTTAAGGCAGCGGGAGCTCTAAAGCTCTTCCAAAGAGGGGAGAGGACATCCAATGATTCTCTGGGCAATGACATTCACCCTCTGGACTGCTGTCCTATCTGCCACTATGCAATTGGCAAACCATACAGAGGTGCAATAAGTTAAGATACTCTCTATGGTGTAGCGGTAGAAGGTCACCAGCAGTCTTTCATTGAGATGTTGTTTCCTGAGAAGTCTAAGGTAGTATGATCTCCGCTGGGCCCTTTTGCCTTTTAAACATACCTGGTTTGCTGAAGTTTTGCAAGTTGCTTTGGTATTTGAACCAAAGGTAGCCGATGGGGCGTTTGTGTGAATGCTTACATCTGAGTCAGGGCCACATTGAAAGCCCCTTAGCACCAGCCAATGAAGGGTGCAGTTATTAAACCCGGCTCTCTTTAAGAAAAGCCAATTGTGTGGGACGGAAGGAGATGGAATGGGATCCCTTTGCCCCCGCTCCCCTCCCCAGCCAATCCGGTTCCCGGTCTCCTGCCCGTCTCGGGCGTCCCTTTCTCCCCCTCCCTCTCCTCCAATTCTGAAGGAGGCGGCTATTATGCTCCTAATTGCAGCAGCCTGATTGTTAGCATGCTCCCAGGTCATCTTCCAATCTGAACTCCTGGAGAGGAGGAGAAATCCAAGAACAGGCAAGACAGAGAAGATCTGAGCCTTCCGCTTTCTCCATTTTTTTTACCTGGCCACTGTCACTTTTTTGGGGGGACAAGGCCCAGGTGTTTGATTGCCAGGCTGCCTTCTGAAGGTGGGTGCCACCCCATCATGCCTGCTGAGGCAAGGGTGTGATCTCCACAGCTCCAGAAACTGTAGTCATTTAAAAAAAAAAAAGCCAGAAATGCAAACTCTTTTATCCGGTATTATTCCAAAATATATTGCCCTCCTGCCATCCGCCAACCGAGCCATGGCTGCTTCTTTCCTTCCATGAGGTTCAGCCTTCTTTATCCTTCAAACATTTTCTCCGTTGTTTTCAAATTTGCATCTCTGGGCACTTTTTTTTTTTAAACAAGTTTTATTACAGTTTTCCACATTTTTTAAAAAAGCCTCTTTTTTAGAACAGCATAATTCAGGATTTCCACATTTACATACAGATAGGATCATAGTTACGTATTCATCTTTTACATTCAACTTCCTATCTTAACGATGCTTTTATTTATTATATTGTTCAAAATGCTGATTTAAATCATAATTAATCTCATCTCTTCATAACTATTGTCCTTTGGTACTTTTATCTGTCATATTTGCAATTTCATCACGTATTCTTATTTCATCCTTTCACGTGTTCTAATTTCATGCGAATATTTAAGCAAAACAATAGTTCCCCCCCTAAATTACTAATTTAAGTGTGCCACACCTATAGTTTATATATTCATTAATCACCTCCCCTTTAAATAAACATTTAACTTTTATTACCTAAAAAGTTGATAACAACAATCCCTTAAAACTACATGACATAGACACCTTTTATGTCAGGTTCTGCGTGGTTTTCCACCTCTTCATTTCATAAAGCTTATTTACAATTCTGAAAGTAAAAAAAAAGAAACAAGTTAATCTATTCAATTAATCCTGAACTCTGATATCATCTCTGGGCACTTTCATGCATGGCTCCGTGCCAAGAGGGTCTTTTTCTCCTTCGCTTTTCTCCCACCAGAATCACCCGTGAGCACAGGGAGAACTTGGTCACGGTCGCCAAGCAGCTCACTAACAAGGCCAAGGAGTCCCTGCGTAAAGTCCGCACCGGGGCCATGAATCAGGTGAAGAGAGCCAAAGGAACCACGTCGGAAGACACCATCCGATTGATAGAGAAGCAGGTACTGAGGGATTGGGAGGCTACAGTTTGGTGCTGACCACTAGGCTGTCCTGTCCTGATCTAACAGCCCCCCCACCCCCTCGCAGAACACAGAAATTTGGCACCTCACCTCAGAGGTCTCCCTGCCTCTGGACAGCCGTGTCCTCATTCGGTCGCTGGCCTTTATTTTTTTGACCCAGAGGGACGTCCCTACATTTGAGTGGTGCGGTGTGGCCCAGAGGTGGAGCTCCTGCCTCGCAATCTGTTGAGTTCGATCCCAGGTAGAGGCGGATATTTCTCTCTCTCGGCATGATGAGAACCTGTCTGCTGAACAAAACTCTGCATTGGCGACAGGAAAGGCCTCCGGCCATTCAAACGCTCAGCTCCATTCAGTTGCGCAGACTCCACCCCGCAAAGGGATGATGGGGGTCATTAAAAGCACATGATGATGGACGTCCCTACATTTCTCATGCTTTTGACGAAAATCCCAATGTGATTGTTGCCATTTGTTACCTGCTGGTGTTTTTTTTCTAAAAAGAATTCACAAAGTGTTCTTTTTCTCAATTTGCCACAGATTCAGCAAATGACCGAAGATGCCACAGAGGAAATGGACAAGCTATTGGCAGCAAAGATGAAGGAGCTGCTTGTCTAGAGTCTGTCTGTCTGTCTCTCTCTCTCTCTCTCTCCCTCCCTCTCTCTCTTTCTCTCTCTCTCATACACACACAGAGGTCACCGCAAGCTGCTTTCTTCTGGCTAAAACGGGTCAGTAATGATTTTTCAACTGCAGGAAGCAACTTTGGGCAGCGAATCAAAGCTCAGGACTCGAGGAAGGGGGCTGCGCCTGGAGGTGGGCTGGGAAGAGCCTTTGGCTCCCCGACAGTTGTCATCTCAGCTCCGTCGTGGAGAGCACAGCGTGGCTTTGGTGCCACAGACCCAGAAGCCATTTTGGAAGAAGAATAATCACAGAACAATCATCGATTAAATGGCCTGTGGTGCCTGACTTTGAAGGAACAGAGGATGCTGGGGGGGGGGGGGACTTCATAAATCGGTCAGGAATTTTGTGTTATTAAATAAAGCAAGTCCGAATGATCTGAGGGCTGCTTGTTGAACGCCTCATTTTTGAGCCACATCAGAGTGCATGGAAATGGGCACGTCGTCTCTCCCGAAGTGGCAAACTCACTTGTTTACAATGAGTCGTATCCCCTTCTTTTTCGACTGATGGCGCCTGTGCTGCAGCCCTGATTGCAGAATTGGGCTTTTTTTTTTTTTGGGTGTGGGGGTGGTTGGTGATAGTTTAGCTTTAAACAAATCGAGTCCAGGCATTGAAAACAGCCAGCCTGTTTGCAAAGGACAGAAGCGCCGGTTTCTTCGCTCCTGCCAATCCCCTTTTTTTTTTAAGCCCGCTTTGTGCGCGAGAGAAAAGACGTGGGCAGAAAACCCCAATGCTTGGGGAAAAAAACAAAAACACCCATCTGGGCCTGGATGGAAAGACCGCAGGCCACCTCAAGCCAACGTTGGAAGTTCAAAAGAGAGGTGATTGCTCCTCTTTTGAACCTCGGGGTTGTTGTTGGTTTTTTTGGGGGTGGAGGGAGGGGCTGGCTTGCTTTTGTGCGAAGGACGGAGGCGCCTGGCTCCCTGATTGTGCTTTTTTCGTGCCGCCTCCTGTCATAAGGAGCGCTGCTGTGCGAGGTTGGCAAGCCGGGTTTAACCAGGCGCGCAGCCCTCTTCGACAGGGTGCCGAGCAGAGGGGGGGGGGAAAGACGCGCTCAGCGGCATAATCGCTTTGCCTCCGAAATTCAGTGTTGATTAGAGGCGCTTTCTGGCTGGATTGTCGGCGGGCTGAAGTGCTGCTCTTTTTTTTCTTTTTTTTTTAATCACTACAGAAGCTCATTACAGCTTCCCGGCCACTCTCTGGTCCTCCGGTTCTCCTTCCCGATTAGCGCCCAGAGGCGGATGAATATTGGATGGTTTCATTACATACAAATGCAATCAACAGTTTTGCATAAAATTTCTCCTCTTTTTCTTGAGTTTCAATTGACCTCGGCACCCCTTGGTGGTGCCAGGCGCAAAACACATGCAAATGAGGGAGAACTTCCCGCATTAAAATCTCCCTCTGTATTTGTGTGTGTATAAGTGTGTGTGTGTGTGTGTGTGTGAACGGATAAATGATATGTAGATGGGTGGTTGAGTAGTGGATGGATAGATAGACAAGACTGGGTGGATAGATGGACGGACGGATGGACAGACACGAGACGACTGGATGGACAGACAACTGGATGGATGGATAGACAGACAAGACTGGATGGATGGATGGATGGACAGACAACTGGATGGATGGATAGACAGACAGGACTGGATGGATGGATAGACATGGATGGATGGATGGATGGACAGACAACTGGATGGATGGATAGACATGGATGGATGGATGGATGGACAGACAACTGGATGGATGGATAGACATGGATGGATGGATGGATGGACAGACAACTGGATGGATGGATAGACAGACAAGACTGGATGCATGGATAGACATGGATGGATGGATGGATGGATGGACAGACAGACAAGAGTGGATGGATGGATTGATGGATGGATAGACAAGACTGGATGAATGGATAGGATAGATACATAGAGATGGATGGATGGATGGACAGACAACTGGATGGATGGATGGATGGATAGACAGACAAGACTGGATCGATGGATGGGTAGGATAGATACATAGAGATGGATGGAGGGATGGATAGATATAGACAGACAGACAGACAAAAGGTGGGTGGGGCCTACCCAGGAAGTTAGGGGCCAGCACAGAGAGAATGAGAGAGTCCTAACCTTTTCATTGTTCTTATATTCCTTCCTTGCTTCTTCTCTTTTGATTAATTTCCAAGAATGTCCCAACTCTTTCCAGTGTAGATTGGAAGTATAAATCGGGGGGTACAAAACCAGCTGGCATCAACGGGGCAGCAGCCATAGAAGCTGCGCGGCAGAGAATGGCCGTTTCAGGGCTACCAAAGCCAAAGGCGTCGCTTGTTCAAAAACCACCTTTTGGGCTAAACATGGGAGCCTTCCTTGACCGTTGGCCAAAGGCATTAACTCCAACTCTTCCCACCGTTCCCCTTTCCATTCCTACACAGCTCAAACTCGCCGATGGAGAGGCACCTTTTAAGGGGAGGGGGTTAAATCTTGCCCCCTTGAAGCTGCCAACTCTGCTTTCCCCTGTCCATCAACCGTGCCAATGGGAAGGCTCGGCCATGATAACCGTGGAGCACCGGTGGTGAAA
The DNA here is from genome assembly GCF_049901735.1 of Notechis scutatus. Classification (NCBI taxonomy): domain Eukaryota; kingdom Metazoa; phylum Chordata; class Lepidosauria; order Squamata; family Elapidae; genus Notechis; species Notechis scutatus. The sequence goes on from NC_142023.1 coordinate 6,937,755, forward strand.
GTGGCAGGAATGGAGGGGCCCTTCCCCCTCCGACTTTAACAGCCATCTAGGAGGGAGACTTTACTTGCAAGTTCACCTGCCACACCTGACTTCCAAGAGGCTATCGAGAGCATCCCATCCACCTTTTTTCCCTGGAGGAGCAGCAGGAAACTCCCGGCGGGCCACTTTCCGGGGCTTCTTCCCCTGGCAAGACATCTTCATCCGCGTCGAATTAAGGGGCACGATCTCTTGTGCCTCTGAAGCAAGCGGGCGAGGACGGCTTTCCTGGCGGCTGGGGCTCACCCCCACCCCCGTATCGAGGGACTGACGCCTTCGCCAAGCGCCCTCCCCGGACGCCGACCCATTCTGAAGCAATTTCTATAAAATAAACTCTCTAATCAGGTAAATGATCCCATACGCTAAATTGCTGCCTTGCAGCTGCTCGAGTTAACCTGCCTGCTTTTATTCCCCTCACCCCCCCCTCCCCCAGAAAGTGGATGCGGGGGGCAGGAACACCCAGCAACTTTGTTGTCCCAATGAGAATCCAACCTGGATCGGGGAGACCCACTCCCTTGCGCAATCAGGCCATGATTAAGCCAGGATCTGATATGATTTGAGGAGTGGGGGGACAGCCATGTTCTGGCTTTGACCGCAGCTGCCTGTGGGGCTCCCCATCCCATAGGGGCCTCTTCCAGCCCACGGGCAGCCAGAACTGACCCCCCCCCGAGCTGGTTGATGGTCAGTCCGTAGCTTGAGCCTAACCTCAGGGGTGGCAAGCCCCATTTCAAGGCTTGATGCCTGGGACAAACCACCGTTAAGCAATATCGGCCAAGACAGCCGTGATGCAGGAGGTCTGGTCCCCTAATGCACGGCTCAGTGGAGGGTGGGTAGCACCGGTCATACGCCCCCCCCACCTACCCCAATCCAGAGCCCAGCCCACCTGCTCTTTTGACCTATGGCATCTCCCTTGCAACCTGGAAGCATTTATGCCTCTGAAATGAATCTGTTTCGGGGGGGCAGGGGAGCGGATGGGGGTTGGGGGGCCGGTACAGCGGAGTCCACGATGAATTTGATTCCTTTCCTGGCTGATTGGGTTTCCACTTCTCCAGACTTCCTGTCCAGCTTTTTCACTTCTTATCTGTGGCCGGTTAAAGGCTGCCCGCCCGCTGCCCCCCAGACCTGGAAATTGCTCTCTTCTCCCCCACTCCCCACTTTCTCTCCCTCGGGGGTCCAAAGCCCCCTCCCCATTCTGAGCATTGGTACCAGGCAGGGAAGGGACCCCCTGTCGGTTCTGATGAGCCAGTTTGTCTTGGACTCGACTCCGGTGAGGACAGCTGGACCCAAAGCCTTCCACTCCCGAGGCCTCCACCCTCTGCCCCTTCCCTCCTGGCCTGGCCCTCCAGACTGACCCCTTTTGCCGAAATCAAGACCCCCTTCCCCACCTCTCCTCTGGTCAAGAGGCTCTTAGACTGCAAGCTCTTGGGGGCAGTGGCTTCTCTGCTAGCAATGGGATTCATGCATCCTGCCCGGATCCAGGTAGGAAGCCCCCCCCCTAAGGTGCTTTGTCAAAAGGCATCCGGGCTCTCTTGGTTTTTCCCTGAGGACGTTTCGCTTCTCATCCAAGAAGCTTCCTCGGTTCCTATAAATCCTTCCATTCTCCCCCCAGTCAAGAGCTGATGAAGCTTCTTGGATGAGAGGCGAAACGTCTTCAAGACAAAAAAAAAAAAAAAAGAAGTCCAGTTGCTTTTTGATAAAAAGCACCTTGGGGACAACCATGACCTGGATGACTGAGGATCTCTATAGATATCCAGGTTGGAAGGTAGCCTTGAGGGCATCTAGCCCACCCTTCTAACGCCTAACCCTCACCCTGGATTGACCAAAGAGTCTCTTTTCTAGGTTAAGGCGGACTGTTGCTTGAAGCCACAACTTCCTTGTAAACGAAGAGAAGCATCAGAAATAAACCTCCACGGCAGCAACAGCCTCTGCTGGAATAAATCTGATTTCTCCACCGCAGGAAATTTGCAAAAGTCTTCAAAAAAGTCTTCAAAGGAAGCGGCAGTTCCAGTTGTCTTCTTGGTTGCTTTTGGGTGCTACCCCTCCCCATCACAAACCCTTCAGGGACGGTGCTTGACTGCCCCTCAGTGGCTCAAAGGGGCTTTGTCACTCAATTCATCGATGCCTGTCATGGGAAGGGGTGGGATGTAACACTTTAGCCAATCCTTCCTGTGAAAATTTCCTTGCCTCGACTCTCACCCCTTAAATAATACTGTACCGTTTCTCATCCAATACGATTGAGAAAGGCACTTAATAGCAAGGAAAAGTTGATAAATAGCCTGCAGACTAATATATTGTGATCTGTGATCATATTAAGATCATATTAAGAGCAACTGTGTTCTCTTCACTGATGATATAAAGCTATTCAACACCACAGACAATACTGCTACCCCTCCAAAAGACCTCGACTATGTATCAGAATGGTCAAACAAATGGCAAGTTCAAATCTTAACAAATAAATGCTCTGTCTTACATATTGGCAAAAAAAAAATATCAGAAAATAAAATACAAGCTGAATAGTCAAGCCCTTGTTGATGATCCAAACTCTGCCAAGGACCTTGGAGTACTCATCTCTAATGACCTAAGTGCTGGAGCCCACTGTAACTACATAGCCAAAAAGGCATTAAGAGTTGTTAATCTAATCCTATGTAGCTTCTTCTCTGGTAATATCACTCTACTAACTAGAGCATATAAAACACTTGCTAGACCAATACTTGAATACAGCTCATCGGTCTGGAACCCACATTACGTATCTGATATTAACACAAGAAAGTCCAGAAATATTTCACAAGAAGACTTCTCCACTCCTCTACTCGTTGCAGAATACCTTATGCCACCAGACTTGAAACTCTAGACCTAGAAAATCTAGAACTATGCCGCCTTCGGTCCGATCAAAGTATAGTATATAAAATTATACATTGCAATGTCCTACCTGTCAATGAATACTTCAGCTTCAACCATAACAATACAAGAGCACACAATAGATACAAACTCAAGGTAAACCGCACCAAACTTGATTGCAGGAAATACGACTTCAGCAACAGAGTGGTCAATGTCTGGAATACTCTACCTGACTCTGGGGTTTCTTCCCCAAACCCCCAAAACTTTAACCTTCGCCTGTCTACTATTGACCTCACCCCTTTCCTAAGAGGTCTGTAGGGGGGCGTGCATAAGCGCACCAACGTGCCTACCGTCCCTGTCCTATTGTTTCTTTTTTATTTTTCTTATATGTATCCATTTCATGTATTCATATGTTTATACTTATACCTGTTATCTTATAATCGCTTGTCAAAATAAAATAAATAAATAACTTGACTCTGAGAAAGGCACTTAATTGCAAGGAAAAGTTGATAAATAGCCTGCAGACTAACATATTGGGGTTCAGAAAACCTGAGCAAGATTCCCTCCGCGGCGCCACTGAACCCTTGCAAGGAACATTCTGATTTAACTGGCACTCAGATTTAACAGACTCCCTGAATGGTCCATTCAATCAGGGTTTTCTGTAATCACACCCCTGAAATCACCCAAGGCTGAGCCCCAGAGAAGGACGGTGTACTAACTTTGGGGGCGCAGGAGGAGTGCATCCATTAGGTGGGGTTCCCCTCCTCTTGTGTGTCTCCTCTTGTGCCCCTTTCTGTTTGACCCTCTTCCTCCTTCCTATCCTGGGCTCTTGCTGGCCAACTGAGCAGCAGAGAAGCCTGTTGGGGCGGTGAGTGTGCATTTCTTTTGTCAGCTACCCTGGGTACCTGCCCCCAAACAAAGGTGTGTCCTCTCCCGCCTCTCCCGCCGCCATTCAGGGCTCCTGCCTGTCCCTCCACTGCCTTCAGAGCTGCTGTTTGCTTAGAGGGAGAAGGAAGCGAGAAGGGAAGGTTCGTTGGAGGGTTTACCTGGCTGAAAAGCAGGTAAGGCAGCTGTGAACGGTCCTTAGCATCCACGCAGCACCCCTATGCTCTGTCCCTAACCCCACCCACCCCTGAGAGGGACCAGCTAGAGAGGGAAGCCGATGTTCCTGGGTGTTTTGCATCAATTCAGCCACATTCCCAATAACTCCTGAGCAAGTTTGTTGTGACTCTTGACTCGGGAACTTCGTCCCCTGGTAAAAAGTGACGCTTTGCAAATGTAAAGCATCTTCCCCTCTTGCGAAGTGTCTATACGGGTTCCTCCCCAAAGACCATAGAATTATCGAGTGGCACGGCGGGAGGTCATCTACTCCAGCCCCTGCTCAGAGCAGAATAATCCACTATTCTTTTGCATGCAGCTGTGACTTTGAGATATAGCTTTTAGTACCTTTAGGTGCTTTAACCCTAACAAGACAGACACAGACTTCAGAGAGTAATTAGGACTGCAGAAAAAACAATGGCTACCAACCTGCCTTCCATGGAGGACCTGTATAAACTGCATGAGTCAAAAAGAGGGCTGTGAAAATATCTACAGACCCCTCACATCTTGGACATAAACTGTTTCAACTCCTTCCCTCAAAATGACGCTATAGGGCACCGCACACCAGAACAACTAGACACAAGGACAGTTTTCCCTCGAACGCCATCACTCTGCTAAACAAATAATTCCCTCAACACTGTCCAACTAGTTACAAAGTCTGCACTACTATTACTATTAATGTTCTCATCACTCTTTATCACCCATCCCCTCCCACTTGTGACTGTATGACTGTAACGTTGTCACTTGTATCCTTACGAGTTAGATTGACTGTTTCCTAGTATGATTTGATTGCTTATTATACCCTATGACTATTATTAAGTGTTGTACTTATGATTCTTGACTTTTGACGAATGTATCTTTTCTTCTATGTTCACTGAGAGTATTTGCACCAGGACAAATTCCTTGTATGTCCAATCACATTTGGCCAATAAAGAATTCTATTCTATTCTATTCTATTCTATTCTATTCTATTCTATTCTATTCTATTCTATTCTATTCTATTCTATTCTATTCTATTTCTATATTATCCTATCTTCTGTTCTATTCTATCCTATCCTACCCTATTCTAAATTCTATTCTATTCTATTCTATTCTATTCTATTCTATTCTATTCTATTCTATTCTATTCTATTTATTCTATTCTATCATTCCTTCCAAAGATTCTAGCCATTCTATTCTGTTCTGTTCTAATCTCGGAGGCATTCTATTCTATTCTAAATTCTATTCTATTCTATTCTATTCTAATTCTATAAAGAGAACATCTCCTTTCCAAAAGCGAGAACATCTCTTTCAGTAGTCAACACACACAAATGAACAAGGGTTAATGCCAAACAAACAATCCAGCAGAGAACAATAACTCTAATCAAGAAGACACCAAAGACCAAACCTCAAAATAACCCTGGCTGGGCACACTACAGTTTATAAAGCGGGGAGCAAAACCGCACCCTCGGTTGCAATGATGGCCTAGTTGGGTCATGAAATGTTTTGCAAGCAAACCACCAGCCCGAGAGAGCACCAAGGACTCCACAGTTCAACTCTTGAAGTTACAGAGAGATTTTTTATTGGGATTTATGCCATTTGGCTGCCTTATTTACAGGCTGATGTCACAAGGTAAAAAGACCATCCGTGGCTGTTGAATTCATAACCCTGAGCCATAACGGGTGATGTAGAAATGTGTAAACAGAAGCCAGGGCTCCTTCTTTGCTCATAAATCCCCACCCGCATCTCTTACGGAGCAAGTGGTGGGACCAAGAGTGGAATAGGAGGCTCTTGGTCGATGCCTGTGACATCGCAACCAAAGGTCTGTCGGCCACCTGAGCCACGGAAGGCTGGGCTGCATGAGTTCCCCTTCTCCACGTCCATGGCAGAGGTTATGGAGAAAAATCACCTTGGGTCATCACCACCGGTTTCTGGCATGCCCAGGCATGTGTTTTGTAAACACAGCTGCTGGGAGTGAAAACATGCACCAGAAGCTTTTTAACTGCCAGCCTCTGAACGAGAGTCCAAAATGCACCATTTGTTCTCCCTCCGTGGACCGGAAGAAGGGAGAGAAGCGGTGGAAATTGGAAGTCCATGTGACGCTGTTGACAATGGCCTGGGGGACTTTGTGGTGTGGTTTTGGTCACACCAAGAAAGCCGTTGGTTTGTTTGTTATCAACGGGGTAGTGGGTGGGGCCATTATTCCGTTTGGTAATAGTTTTATTTCTGAGCTGCAGTTTATTCGGCAGCCATATAAATATTCTCAGTAAGTTAACAGATAACAGATAATCAGAGTTGGAAGGGACCTTATAGGTCATCTAGTCCAACCCCCTGCCCAAGCAGGAGACCCTACACCATTTATGACAAATGGCAGTCCAATCTCTTCTTGAAAGCCTCAAGTGATGGCGCTCCCACAACTTCTGAGGGCAACTTCTGTTCCATTGGTTGATTGTTCTCACTGTCAGAAAGTTTCTCCTTATTTCCAGGTTGAATCTCTCCTTGTTCAGTTTCCATCCATTATTCCTTGTCTGGCCTTCGGGTGCTTTAGAAAATAGCTTGACCCCTTCCTCCTCTCTGTGGCAACCCTCAAATATTGGAAGATGCTATCCTGCCTCCTCTGGTCCTTCTCTTCACTAGACTAGCCATGCCCAGTTCCTGTAACCGTTCTTCATATGTTTTAGTCTTTAGTCCCCTAATCATCCTGGTTGCTCTTCTCTGTACTTTTTCTAGAGTCTCAACATCTTTTTTACATTGTGGTGACCAAAACTGGATGCAGCACTCTAGGTGTGGTCTTACTAAGGCTTTATAGAGTGGTATTAGTACCTCCCTTGATCTTGATTGCATCCCCCTGTTAATACAACTTAGGATTGTGTTGGCCTTTTTTGGCGGCTGCTGCACACGGCTGGCTCCTATTTAGCTGCTTGTCCACTAAGACTCCAAGATCCCTCTCACAGTTACTGCCATTGAGTCTGGTTTCACCCAGTCTATATGTCCACTTTTGGTTTTTCTTGCCTGAGTATAGGCAAGTATACTTTACTTTTCTCTACATTGAATTTCATCTTGCTAGATATGGCCCAGTGTTCTAGTAAATAAAATAAAGAAAGAAAGCCAACCTTTAATGATAAATAAGGGGGTTGGACTAGAAGACCTCCAAGGTCCCTTCTAACTCTGTTATACTGTTAAATGTAAGCTCTGTTTGGTAGAATAGACTATGAACCTCTCCACTGGAAGGTTTTTTTTTAAAAAAAATCTCTTGACATCCTCCTTACTCTCCACAGAACCAATGTTGGGTCCTGAATTCTGGAGCCGGGCCCATGCGTCAGGGCAAGAAAGAGTCAACCGACCCTCCTCCGTCCACCAGGAAAGGAGGGTCTCTTCTCTGGCTGCAGATGGCGTCCCTTGGAATGACCCTCTGCGCTCGCCTCCTGCCCTGTCTCGATCCCTGGCATGCAGGATCAGGTGTCTGAAGGAGAACAGCCCTTGTGATAAGAAGCTGCGGGCTCTGAAGAAATTGATCCTTGCCCAGCGGCGCAAATGCATCCCTCACCTTCCCGAAAAGAACAGCCGGAGTCTCCCCTTGGAAGGGGAATCTCGGAGCGTGAAACCTCTGAAGAGGAAGGTCTGCAAAGCTGGGGCCTTCTCGGCTCCAGCCTGCCCAGGTTAGTCTAGGACAGAGGTTGCCAACCTTTTGGACCTCAGGGACCACCGAACTCATAATTTTAAATCCCACGGACCAGAGACCCTGGGAAAATCCCCCCAAAAGCCTGCAGGAAAGTTCCCCGCCCCGTTTTCCTACCAATTGATCATATTTTTTTTATTTGGGATCGCAGGATACCATCTTCAGCTCTGTTCTCGGGGGAGAGAGAGAGAGGGAGAGACTTTTGGCTTCATGCAAGGAAAGCAGCAGAAGCAGCAGAAGTCTTTCTTTCCCTCCCCCAAACTCCGCCAAAAATGAGTCTTTGCTGGTGCAGCCTCTTGGAGCAGGAGGCCTTGCAGGGTCCCAAAGACTTATTTCTGGCGGAGTTTGGGGGAGGGAAAGAAAGTCTTTTGCTGCTTTCCTTGCGTGCAGCCAAAAGCAGAAGAAAGAAGCAGAAAGAAGCAGCCCAGTGGCCAGGCCAGGCGTGTGGGGCGAGTGGAGCAAGTTTCCCCCCCCCCTCCACCCTTTCCCCCCTCCCCTCACTATCTCGTGCTGTTCTCGACGCAAGCAATGCAAGCCTTGTGTTCCTGCACAGCCTGGATTAATTGCTTTGGAGGTGACATTTCTCTGTGAACCACCCAAATTTTATTGCGGACCACCAGTGGCCCCTGGCCCACTGGTTGGCAATCCCTGGTCTAGGATGCCTTATTCTTGTCTGCTTTCGAAATGGGAGGGAGCTCTGCTATCAGCCCCCACGGGACAGTTCTGATTGTGAAACCACAAGAACAAATTCGACCGAGGCTGGTTACGACCGAATCTTTCAAATGTGATTATGATGAACCCTCTCCCCTTCTTATGCGCCAATGAGTCAGGGAGACGTCGGCCCGAGATGCTTCTAGACAATATCGTGTTGTTCCGGACTTTTTTTTTAAAAAAAAACCAGTTCAACCTCTTTTGCTTAAGTAACAGCTCCTGCATATTTCCACGCAAGTCCCCTTCCTTGCTCCCTAAGCTGTGGCTTGCCTGAGCTTGGAACATGAGTGGTGGCCTTGTTGTGTCCGTAGAGCTGCATGCATTCATTTTTAATAGCAATTGCAACAGCACCTAGACTTATATATAGCTTCCCAGTGCTTCGCAGCCCTCTCTAAGTGGGTGACAGAGTCAGCCTATTGCCCCCAACAATCTGGGTCCTCGTTTTACCAACCTCAGAAGGATGGAAGGCAGAGTCTGGTTTAACTGTACACAACCCTTTCCCGTCGCGTCTCCTCTTGGTCACCCATATTCAAACTATCCACTATTGACCTCACTCAATTCCTAAGAGGTCTGTAAGGGGCGTCCATTAGCGCACCGTTGTGCCTACCGTCCCTGTCCTATTGTCCCCTGTTTATTTGTACCTATTTCCTGTATTCTTACTCATGTTTATACTGATGCCTATTATCTTGTTAAGCGATTTGACAAATCAAATAAATATCATGTGTGACCTTTTCTCTTTGGCGAAGGTCCCAGTGAAAGAACAGGAAAGAAACTCAGAACCGGCCAGAACTCCGCATCTTCTTCCCGGAAGGCGGAGAAAGAGAGAGGTGAGGTCACTTGACAGACCCAGAAAATGGTTTAATGGTCGATATGGAGGGCAGCTCTCTGGGCCAAAAGAAGACAGGGGAGGGAAATGGTAGGGCTGAAAGGCAAAGGGAGAGACTTGGATGCTGTCAATGGTGGCAGGCAGATAGAATCGTGGATAGGGAGGGGCCTTGAAGATCCACTAGTCCAGCTTTCTGCTCAAGACAGGAAGGCAGGCAGGCAGGCAAGAAGGAAAGAAGAAAGGAAGGAGGGAGGGAGGGAGGAAGGAAGGAAGGAAGGAAGGAAGGAAGGAAAGGGAAGGGAAGGGAAGGGAAGGGAGGGAGGGAAGGAAAGAGGGAGGAGGGAGGGAGGGAGGGAGGAAGGAAGGAAGGGAGGGAGGGAGGAAGGGAAGGAAAGAGAGGGAGGGAGGGAGGGAGGGAGGAAGGAAGGAAGGAAAGGAAGGAGGGAAGGGAAGGGAAGGGAGGGAGGGAGGGAGGGAGGGAGGGAAGGAGGGAGGAAGGGAGGAAGGAAGGAAGGAGGGAGGGAGGGAAGGGGAGGGAGGAAAGGGAGGGAGGGAAGGAAGGAAGGGAGGGAGGGAGGGAAGGAAGGAAGGAAGGAAGGAAGGAAGGGAGGGAGGGAAGGCAGGAAGGAAGGAAGGAAGGAAAGGGAGGGAGGGAAGGAAGGAAGGAAAGAAAGGAAGGAAAGGAAGGAAGGAGATAGGGAAGGGAAGAAAGGTGGAAAAGCAAAAGAGAAGGAAGGAATTAAAAGTAAATAATTTAATTTAATAATTTTCCCCAGCTGTCTCCCCCCACCCCCACCCTCCAGCCTTGCCCCCTCCTGCTTTTTGTAATGGATTGTTTGAAAAATGGCCGGGGTCTCCCTGCTAAGAGGGCAGGTCATAATTGTCCCGGGGCTACGCGAGGCATCCATCATTGTAGCTGTCAGCGTCCCTGGAAGGCTTGGCCGGCCATTAAGTGCTGTCAGTGACGAGGTAGGGGAGATGAATGAGGGGTCGCAGGTCGGAGGAAAAGCACCCAGAGGTTTGATGAATTGGAGATTTGCAGCAGTTAACAAAAAATTAAGTCAACCTGGGGGTAAAATATTCATGGAAAGAGGAGCCAGCATTGCTGGGCCCAATCCGGTGGCTTTTAGCCCTGGGATGCTCTTGGCCAAGGGACTTGGCCAAACAGACTCATAGTTCTGAACCTCCAGCAGGGGGCGCCAGAAGCCTTCTTGCTCTGCCAGCTACCGTCAATCCTAGTTTGGTAACATTTCTCATATTGGATCTCCAAGTGTCAAGGTTAATTTCTCTTTGCAGAGCCGCCTAACATCATAGGGGTTGTTGTTGTTTTTTTGTGAACAACTATCCCTGATAGTTGTGCATTTTTGTGCATTGAAGGAGTTATGCATTTTTTTTGTGTGGGGTGAGTGGGAGGTTTCCTTTAGATTATGACCTGTGGACTATGACTCGCAGAATTCCTGAGCCAGCCATGGATTGGTTTATAATTGTTGAAAACTTTGAAAGTTGCTTTTCCCTCCTCTTTTTTTAGCTGATTTTCTTTATTTCTTATCTTTCCTGTCTCCTTCCCTCTCTTCCCACCTTCTTTCATTTATTTTATTTTTCATTTATTGTTGGTACATAAGCGCATCAACGTGCCTACTGTCCCTGTCCTTTGTTTCTTTTTTATTCGTATCCATTTCATGTATTCATAACCATGCTTATACTTATACCTGTTATCTAATACTTGCTTGACAAATAAATTTTGCCTTCCTTCCTTCCTCCTTCCCTCCATCCCTCCCTCTCATTCTTCTCCTTCCTTCGTCCCTCCCTCCCAATCTTCTTCCTCCCTCCCTCCCTCATGCCCAGTCCTCCCTCCTTCCTTCCTTCCTTCCTTCCTTCCTTCCTTCCTTCCTTCCTTCCTTCCTTCCTTCCTTCCTTCCTTCCTTCCTTCCTTCCTTCCTTCCGTCTTTCTCATGGCCTCTGCCTGTTTCTGAAAGCTTTCTCTGTTTAAATTCCAGCTGTTGCTTTATTTGGAGTATCTGCTTGGAGGGAAGGCCAAAAACTGGCTAGAAACATTCTTGGCCCACCACTGAACTATCCAAATCTGAAAACTGAACTGAAAAGCAAAGCAAAGGAGCCCCTCCAAGGTACTTTTAGATACATATAAAAGCTTATATATTTCATTTATTCTGGTTCAGGTCTTGCTGAAGGGAGTTCTCATCAAATTGTCATGATATGAGGGGCATGGAAAGATAATGTCTACCCTTCCCTTCCCTCCTTCCTTTCTTTTCATCCCCTTCATTTTTTCCTGCCTACCAACTGTCCTTCCTTCTTCTCTCCTCCCTCTCTCCCTCCCTTCCTTCTTTCCACCAAGTGCACAGAATACATTTCCAAAAAGGAGACATTCAGAAAAAAAAAAACACAAGATATGCATAGAAGTTCATCATGTGTTTTGTTTTCTCCCTCTTTTGATCAATTAGTTCCTAAATTTCTAGCCAAGGAGAGGAGAGCAGGGGAGGTTTTCCTCCTGGGAGCAATCAGTTCTGAGTCCTGGTGTGCTTTCATTACTGATAATTCTGAGGGTCTTTCTTTCCTAATCGACCAAATTGGGACGGCGGACAACAGGACTGAATTGGGTGTGCATTTTCCCCCCACAGAATCTCAGGGGGATCCGTTCACACTATCCCAGCCTGAGACGAAGAAGACAAAACAAGAGAGACACGCCACCCAACTAAACCATAAATGGAAGGATCCTGGCTGGACACAGAAATGGACCAGAAGGCATCAGAAAGCTCCAGATACAGAGAAGAAGAATGAAAACCATCCAAGATCAGCAGAGAGAGCCAGAAAAACAGGATCTACAAAGGGTTCCTCTGATGGATTGAAGACCACACCTTCTCCTAAGATCCAAAGTGCACCTGCTAAGATGACGGGCATGAGAAAGACCTCCAGGTCTGGTGAGGGAAGACAGAATGGATGGAAGAAAGAACGCCAACCCACAACCACATTGGCGGAGGCCAGGAAGAAGCCCTATAGCCCCGAACAGCTACGTGAGTTTATGGACCAGAAGGCCGCTGAGAGAAATAGGAGGCTCCAAGAAGAGAGGAGGACCTCAAAGCAAGCCCAAGAAGAGAGAAACAAGAAACTTCAAGAGGTCTACCGAAAACAGAGAGAAGCAGCCAGCAGAAGAAACCGTTGTGCAGAACAGCCGAGAGAAGACTGGGTTTCCATAACACCCACCAAGAACATTCTTGATTTGGTAAGGACATTGTGGTGGGAAAGAAGTCACAAATGAAGGAAAGCTTTTGTTAGAAAGTCCCATGCTAAGATTGAGTCCTGTCTAAGCCATGCAGTTGAATGTTATCTCAGAAACCGCAGCCCACACCAGCAGTTTGTGTAAGACGCTAAACTGTAATTTATTGAAATTCATCCAGTTGGGTGCGCTCACAGGAAATGAGGTGCAAAGCTTCCAACCATATTTAGTCTACTGTGTTGCATGAACTCATCTGATAGTTTTCGGGGAGAGAAAAGTACAGGGACCCCTCCACTTCTGACCATTCATTTAATGAGTGAAGTTACAACATATGGAAAAAAAGCAACTTAGAACTTTCTCGCATTTGCGCCCATCGCAGGGTCTCTGTGGATCAAAATTTGGGCAGCTGGAATGATGCATTTGTGATAAGAGTAGAGTAGAGTAGAATAGAATAGAATAGAAAAATAGAATAGAATAGAATAGAATAGAATAGAATAGAATAGAATAGAATAGAATAGAATAGAAATGAAATATAAAATTAATATAAAATCATTCTTCTTGTTTTAAATTTTAGAAATACCCAAGTGGACAGCCTCCAGGAAGCACTGACCCCAAAGGGGTTTGTCGAGTATCATGGGCTCTGCTAAGGAAGGAGCCAAAATTCAACAGGTACGTGACAATGATTTCCAGTTGCTTAAGCATGCAGAGATGCGGCAGAGGTATTTAATTAATTAATTTCTATAGCCACCCAACTCAACCAAGGGACTCTGGGAGTCTTATAATTCCAGAAGTATAAAACAGTTTTAAAAACATGAGGCGTTATTCGAACTGTAACATTGGATTTATTGGTTGTTCAAGAATAAGAAAAGAGATTTGATGTGTTCTTTTCTTTGGAATTCCGTTGTTGTTCCATTAGTGTGTCGGACTTGGAGCCAAGGATGGACAAAACAGGACAAGTGGCTCCAATGCTGGGATTATGCACCTCAGTGATCCCTGAAGGTCAACTGAAGAGCCCTCTGAAACTCAAACAGGTAGACATCTCCTCCTCTTGGGCAAGCCATTGCTCTCCGAGTCCTTTTCATCTCTGGAGAGAGAAAGTTATTGGCATGGAGACGCCATTCTCCTTGGACATCTCTACCTCCCCTTCTTACAGAAGAAAGCAAGACAGAGTGAAGGCCATCCACAACTTAGCTAAAGATCTCAATGAGCGATTGGGGAGAGAAATGGAGAGGTTACAAGCCAACAAGGCCTCAAGGGACCAAGGATGTCCACCTGGAACGCCATCTAAGAGGTCTCAGGTGACTACTCCACCTGGAGTTCCTCTTGAGAAGTTTGATGCTCCCGAAGAGGCAGAGTCTGTTTGGGGTTCAAGACCTTTATTGAATCCACCAACGTGTCCTCAAGAAAGGGCTGGTCTCGAGAAGGGGTTAGGCATCCCAATGGTCAAAGAGGGGATCATCCAACATCTTCTGCCAACTGATGGGGGCGGCCTTGAAGTGAAGCAGATGGACTTGGCTGAAAGAAGGCAAAGCAGGATTGAAGCAAAAGAGCTGAAGGAAGGTGGGTAGAGAAGCTTCCTGCATTGCCCTGTGAAATGTGAAATCTCTACTGGGCTCAATGCAGAACAAAATTTCCTGCATGTGGATTTCAAGATGATTTATTTCCTTATTTCCTTCCTTCCTTCCTTCCTTCCTTCCTTCCTTCCTTCCTTCCTTCCTTCCCTTCCCTTCCTTCCTTCTCTTCCTTCCTTCCTTCCTTCTCCTTCCTTCTTCTCCCTTTCCTCCCCTTCCTCTCCTTCCTTCCTTCCTCTTCTTCTTCCTTCCTTCCTTCCTTCCTTCCTTCCTTCCTTTTCCTTCCTTCCTTTCCTTCCTCCTTCCCCTTCTTCTCTTCCTTCCCCCTCCTTCCTTCCTTCCTTCCTTCCTTCTTCCTTCCTTCCTCTCCTCTCTGTCCTTCCCTTCCTTCTCTCTTTTTCTTTCCTATCTCTTTTCCTCCCTTCACTCTCTGTCTCCTTCCCTTCTTCCTGCCTGCATGACAACCAAAACTGACACTTCAGGAAGTTAACCACAATATATAAAAACAAAATTAAGTTTACCCAAATCAGTTAAGAACTTGTGTCGTTCTTCCCAAGGTCCTGCTTCAGAGATGGGATTTGGGGAGAAGGGCCCACCTGGCCCCCCAGCCAGCGTCTTCACTGGAAGGTAAGCAAAAGCCAGCTCTTGTGCAGTTTCACAGGTGCCCACAAGATGGGGCTGTTGACCTGCTTAATGGGGCCTCTTTGCAAAGGTGCCCAGGTTATTCTCAGGTAAATCTCAGGTGTTCTGAGCCGGAAATGGGGGCCTTCTGATATTCCTCAACTACAAATCCTAGCAGCCTCACCCAACCCGACTGCCAGCAATTTGGCAACCTCTTGGAGGCCAGGAACTCCAGGTTGTCAAAGGTGGGGACCAGAAGTGGTATTCAGTAGGTTCTGACCAGTTCTGGAGAACCGCTAGCGGAAATTTTGAGTAGTTCGGAGAACCACTCATCTGAGGATGAGAATGAAAAAAAAAATCACCTTTTTTTGTGTTTCAAGTAACATTTTTCTCCCACTGTCTACCTCCACTGCTTCTCCACCAAGCATGTTCAACCATGGTTGACTTCATAAGCCATCATTGGCTGGGGTTAAACCACAGGTTACCCCAAAGCCAGGTAAGTGATGTATGTTAGCAGAACCAGGCCGTCTTTTTCCTTTCTTTCGCTTTCTTCCCCCGGAATTTGCTCTGGCGTGAAGCTTTCTCACGACTACAATGCCCATCATCCTTTCTGAATGTCCTGCCCTGCTCCCGAGAACCTTCTCTGGGTAAAAATGGGGATATTCAATTATGCCACCCTTCTAGCAATAATTCCTGGGCCGGGAGAATCTGTTTCAGCATATGGTAGGGACAGAACCGAAGTCTCTTGATTATCTAGCTCCTCTAAATCCCCGCTGATCCCTTTTCTGCTCAATCTGAATGAGAGATTAACCAATTGGATCCCGCAGATTTATTTACTGCAGTTGGTTTCACTCAATTTTAAATGTGCACGAGCTGAGCTGGGATCCTGTCCTTCCGTGTTCCAGCTTTTGGATACAGAGAGAAGGAATTATACTGTATATCAAGGTTGGATGGTCAATTTCATTGAATGTGAAATTAAATTTGTTTAATGCAATGGCCATTTGAAGTTGTGACGGCACTGGACAAAGGGACTTCATGACCGAACAGGGTGCTTAGAGTTATGCTATGGACGGTCATGTGATCAGATTTCGGAGGGTTGGCAGCTGGAATTTATTTATGACCATTGCAGCATACAATAGTCACATCATCCCCATTTGCGACCTTCAGTCAATCGATCAGTCGATTTCTGGCCAGCAAAGACAATGGATGATCTGGGGCGTGGCACAAAGGCAACACAGTCACATAAGTAAGAAGAGTCCCTTTAATACCTCCAAATTTGCCCCCAATGTCCAGTTCCCTTCGGCTGGAGAAAAAAATTCTCCCAAGAACAGTCTTTAAGTGGAGGAAATCCAGTCCGAAAACAAAGTACATACAAACTGTAAATAAAAACCCACACAAACCAAGCTGCAGCAATTAACTAGACAGGGCAGGAGAAGGAATTGCAGGCTTCAAAGGCCAACAAAACACACACAGTTGGGAAGACGCCAGGAACACAGATAAGCCTCAACGATACCAGATAATTCACGATTTGCTCTCAACAACTTTGCTGTGTGCAGCTTCCCTTTTTAAACACTGTGTTCCCAGCTCCAGCTAATGAAGGGAATCAGGGCCCTTTCTTCCCCCGTAAGCCACGCAACTCACGTTGCTCCCTTCTCCATCCCTTCCTGCGTGCCCTAGGATGAACAGAGGGTGGGCCTGGGTCTTCCTCTGAATTTTCTCTCCCTTGCTCTACCTCTCCGTTGCTCTGCCAGCCAGACTGTGCCCTTTCCCAGTTTCTTCTACAGCCAACGGAGCCACACTCCCACTCCCTGTCAGCTGCTCAGCCTCCCCCTCCAAATCAGATTCCGACAGAGGCATGACAGGAAGCCAGATTCACTTAATGACCATATAATCCTCCTCACAATCACAGTGATACATTTAAGGACCATGCAAAAAGGGTCATGTACAGGTTGCCCTCACCGCCACAACTGAGCCCCAAATTTACGTTGCTGAGGGAGAAATTTGTCGCGCGAGTCTTGCCCCAATTTTACGGTTTTGCTTGCCACCTTGGCTAAGTGAATCACCGCAGTTGTTAAATTAGTACACCTCACTTAGCGAGGGAAGTTCAGGCCTGGACTATGGTCATAAGTCAAGGACTACCTGAATTGTGGGACTGATGGCAGATAATTGTTGGGCCCTGGACAGCAGAAAGGCAGGAAGAAGCGTTTCATCCTTTCTTCCGTATTGAAGTCACAATGAAATGTGCCCTTGCAAGGTTGCTTGGTGCACAGAACAACACATATTGTTCTTTTTAAAGCAGGTCCCTGAAATGCTGCAGCACATGGGACACCTCTCTAGGCAAGATTTGCCCTCTGAGAAAGGGAAGAAGATAGATAGATAGATAGATAGATAGATAGATAGATAGATAGATAGATAGATAGATAGATAGATAGATAGATAGATAGATAGATAGATAGATAGATAGATAGATAGATAGATAGATAGATATAGTGATAGATATAGTGATATAGTGATAGATAGATAGATGATATAGTTATAGATAGATAGATAGATAGATAGATAGATAGATAATGATAGATATAGTGATAGATAGATGATATAGTTATAGATAGATAGATAGATAGATAGATAGATGATAGATATAGTTATAGATAGATAGATAGATAGATAGATAGATATAGTGATAGATAGATGATATAGTTATAGATAGATAGATAGATAGATAGATAGATAGATAGATGATAGATATAGTGATAGATATAGTGATAGATAGATGATATAGTTATAGATAGATAGATAGATAGATAGATAGATAGATAGATGATATAGTGATAGATAGATGATATAGTATAGATAGATAGATAGATAGATAGATAGATAGATAGATAGATAGATAGATAATGATAGATATAGTGATAGATAGATGATAGATATAGTGATAGATAGATAGATAGATAGATAGATAGATAGATAGATAGATAGATCATCCCCACGCTCCGGTTTATAAGCCATTCCTCTCCCTCCACTCCTTTTCGCTCTCTCCCACTCTGCTGTTTCTGGGTCATCCTGTGAGAAGGGAAGGGGGGTGGGAAAAGCTTATTAACGTGAAAAATGAAATGAGATTTTTTTTTTGCTAAGCAGATTGCTGATTGGAATAAAAACTCGCCCCTCCCCTGTCTGTCTCCTTCGACTCCCTGCCCTGGGAAACATCTGCCCAGACTTTATCTCCTTGGCTTTGGGCTTCCACCCCATCAAGAAAGGCCTCGTTTTCACACATCCCTCACTAATCGGTTTAGCCGAGGCCTCCGCGTCGTCGTGTCGCAGGCTGCGTTCTCTGCCCCAGGCCCCCAAGAATAAAAGCTTTCTTAGCCCACCTCCTAAGCCCCTTTTTTCTCAACCCTGACCACTTGAAGATGGCTGGACTTCACCTCCCTGTCAGGCCCCTCTCGGAATCTGATTCGGAGGGGGAGGCCGAGTAGCCGACAGAGAGTGGGAGTGTGGCTCCGTTGGCTGTGGAGGAAACTGGGGAAGGGCAAAGTCCGGCTGGGCAGAGCAGGGGAGAGGTAGAACAAGGGAGAGGGAATTGAGAGGAAGACCCAGGCCCACCCCCTCTTCATCCTAGGGCACGCAGAGAGGAACGGAGAAGGGAGCAACGTGAGTTCCGTGGCAAGCTGTTGGGAGCAAATTTAATTGTGAATTTATCTGGTCTCATCGTGGCTTATCTGTGTTCCTGGCGTTTTCCCAACTGTGTGACTTTTGCCATGCTTTCAAGTCTGAACGTCCTTCTCCTGCCCTGTCAAGTTAATTACTGCAGCTTGGTTTGTTTGGATTTTTAATTACAGTCTGTATGTACTTTGTTTTGGACTGAATTTCCTCCACTTAAAAGCTGCTCCTGGGAGAGGTTTTTCTCCAGCCGAAGGTAACCTGGACATTGGGGGCAAAGTTGGAGATAAGAAAGGGCCTCTTCTTGCTTATTTGACTGTGTTGCCTTGGTGTCATCACACACCCAGAATTCCCCAGCCAACAGAAAAACTGCTATGAGTCACATTTTCAGTGCTTTTGTAGTCTCAAAACAAAATGTTGTAAGTCGAGGACTAGCTGTAGTTGTTCTTTGGAATAGGTGGGGGTTTGGTGGAGGCCACTGTGTGTGGGTGGGTGGGAGTGAGACAACCAGATGCTTCCAAGATGCAATTTTAAGGATGGAGCAGGCTGTTTCGGCTATGTGAAAATCCAGCATCTGAATTCACTTCTCTCTCTCTCTTTCATTTTAGTGGGTCAATCCACACCCTGGTTGAAATTCCAAGGGCTTCTCTGAAGAACAACCAGACAGAAGGAAGCAATCATCAGAAGAAACCTCCAGGTAAGATGTACAGAAAACAAATGCATAAGTAGACATATGTCTCTTTGGGTCTACTCTTTGGGTTAGCTTCATCAGAGACGCTTCCATTCTTCCGTCTCAAAAGGTTGAAGGAACTTTTAAACTCCTGAGATTTTTGGAGGTCCCATCTTCCTCAACCTTGTCCCCTTCTTAAATATGGGCGTTCAGCATTTATGGAAATTGGCAGAGGCCACTGTTTCTCCACTAGCAACTTCTGGTTGAACTGGAGAGTATCACTATAAATTATTTTGCCTGCCAAAAATGAATGGGTGGATAGGTGGATGGAAGGAAGGAAGGGAGAAGGGGAAGACAAAGGGACAGGAAGGAAGCAATGAAAAGAAAGGAGGAGGAAGGGAGGAAAGAAAGGAGGAGAGATGAGGGAAGGAAGGAAGGGAAGAATTTTAAAAAAAATCATAGTTCCATTTCTTAAATCACGCCAATATTTTTCTCTCTTAAACTTGTAAAGTAACGGCACGAACTGAATTCTAAAAACCCAAAGGTGGATTAGTGCAAAATCCAAAGAGACTAAAACTGACCAGCCGCAGAAAGCAAGATGGACAATGGGCTCCCAACCTTTGTGATTTCATCTTGAGTATTCAGGGAAGAGCTGGAGAAAAGCCAAAGTTAATGATTTAGTATGCTTGGGCATCATATATGATTACTGTTGCATTTTATCACAATGCTCTACAAATACCGATGGACCAAGGGAGAGAGATACATTGCATTAAAAAAATAAGGGATGCCAAATACGGAGGCTTGGATGTTCTACTTTTTTTTTTCCTCCAGAAAACCCAGCAGGACAAGGTGGGCTTCTCATCACAGCCCAGCACCAGCCCTTCGGTTTTCCTTTCCCGTCAACTAATTTGCCTCCTGGAAAAGCCAGTGCTGGAGAAGATCTGTCTGAGCCCACAGATTCAAACAGCCAGGTAGGGGGTGGGCTGAGGCCCTTCCTCCTGTCTCCTCTCGGATCTACCCTTTTTGATGATGATGATGGTGCTAATGATGTTACTGTATCTGTTCACCTGAGTCCGACTTTTGGCCATTCTACGGGCCAGGGTCTCTCCATTTATAACCTGAGCCAACTGTCCTCATTAATAAAAAGAAAACCAACCACCATATTTTGGTGCAAGGATTCCCAAATCCTTTTGGCATCATCCTTCCTCTGGATTTCCTCCAGGCCTGACACCATGTTAGCCAAGGCTGGGTTCCCACGAATGAATCGGGTTCATTCCCCTATTTGCCATGGGGATGTAGCCATCCCTCTTTGCTAACCTGGGGTTTAGGCTTCAGAAGGGTTCTGGATCCCTTGTGTGGTCCAGGGGGAGGACAGGTTGCCTGGGCAACGGGGCATCATCTAGGGCATCTTTACCTGAGCTGTGTTTCTGTCCTCAGTGGAGTGAGATCAGCCAGTTCTACGGAGGAGCCAGTTCCTTGGGCCGGCTTAGCCTGACCCTGGTGGAACAATCCTTGAGGGAAGAGGAGCTGCGAGCCCGGCACCAGAGCGCCCTCCTCCGGCTGCGGGAAAAGGCCCTCCAGGAGAAAGCCCAGGCGGAGCTGGCCTGGCTGGAGCATGGGGAGCGGTGAGGATACATTGTGCCCCACACAGTTCCCCCTCTTATGCTTACCTCCCCTCCCACCACGGAAATACTGACACACCTCTGGTATTACACAATATCGACCCACAAAATGATGTCATGGGATCATCATGCCTTCCATCAAACACTTTTTTTTTTCTAGGTAAGCAATGTTAAGAGGAGGAGGTGGTGGAGGAGGGAAAAAGAGGAGGAGGAGGAAGAGGAGGAGGAAAAAAGAGGAGAAGGAGGAGAAGGAGGGAAAGGGAGGAGGAGAGGAAGAGGAAGAATAAGAAGAGGGGGAGGAGGAGGAGAAGAATAAGAGGAAGAGGAAGAGAAGAAGAAGAGGAAGAGGAGGAGGAGGAGGAGGAGGAGGAAGGAAGGAAGGAGGAGGAAGGAAGGAATAAAGGAAGGAAGGAAGGAAGGAAGGAAGGAAGGAAGAAGGAAGAAGAAAGAAAAAGAGAGAAAGAAAGAGAAAGAAAGAGAAAGAAAGAGAGAGAGAGAGAGAGACAGGAAATAAGAGGAAAGGGAAGAAGTAAGATCTTGATTTAAATGACTGTAGGAAGGTAAAAGATATAATCAATGATATTAAATGGTCCTGAAGTTGGTTGGAGGAGTTTATAATCTTGATTTGAGGCAGAGCAAAAGTTGGTATTTTGGACATCAAGAAGTTTTTTTTTTAAATTTAATCATTTAATTTTTTTAGCCGTTCAACTGCATGGGATTCTGAGCAGCAGTTCTGCCTTTCAATGGAGAATGTGTGTAGGTTGTGTAGTCCTGGGGGAGGGGGGGCATTGGTTGACTGGATCCCAAGGATCGAAATCCACTTCCCAACGTTTGAGTTCAATCTTTTGTTTCCTGCTTTCAGCTCCCCAAACAGCTTGCGGGGCCCATCATCCACAGCCGAGAAGCAGCTCTCCATCCTAACTAGGCTGAAGCAAGAGCAGGTGATGTATCTGGGGAGGGGAATGGAGGAGGGAGGTGAGGCTGGAGGGTTTGTTAGCCCTGCGAGGTAGTCCGGGTAAGAAGCCAGACCAGAAGCACCAATTCTTGTCCTAATTGCAAAGCTATATTGATAGAATCTTGCAAGACTGAAAACATTTAAAAGGGCGTGGAAAATGGTGCAGCGTTGCCTCACGGTCTCTCTCCACGCGCCTTCTCTGCAGGCAGAAATCAGACACCTGCAGAACATCGGCCGAGCTGCCCACCAGGAGCGGAAACTTCTCCTCCAACAGCAAAAGGAGCTCCTGGAAGTGCAGAAGACAACCACGCGGCTGTGGCTACAGGTGGCTGAGCAGCTGCCGCACCAGGTTTGTGATGTCTGTGCCAAAGGAGCTGTTGCTGCTCTTCTCCTCTCCAGCTTTCAAATTATGAGAAGCCACCTGAGATGGGAGCTCTGGACCACCCTTCCTGTCTTCTAGTTCAGGGGTCGGCAACCTTTTGGACCTCAGGGACCACCAAACTCATCATTTTAAATCCCGTGGACCAGAGACCCTGGGGAAATCCCCCCAAAAGTCTGCAGGAAAATTTCCTACCCTGTTTTCCTACCGATCGATCGTTCTTTATTTGGGATCGCAGGATACGGTCTCTACAGCTCTGTTCTCAGGGGGAGAGAGAGAGAGAGAAAGAGAGACTGTTGGCTTCATGCAAGGAAAGCAGCAGGAGTAGCAAAGTCTTTCTTTCTCTCCCCCAAACTCCGCCAGAAATGAGTCTTTGTGAGACTTGTCGCACCGGCGCAGCCTCTTGGAGCAGGATGCCTTGCACGGTCCCAAAGATTCATTTCTGGCAGAGTTTGGGGGAGAGAAAGAAAGACTTTTGCTGCTTTCCTTGCATGCAGCCAAAAGCAGAAGCAGAAAGAAGCGGAAAGAAGCAGCCCGGTGGTCAGGCGCGTAGGGTGAATGGGGCAAGTTCTCCCCTCCACCCTTTCCCCCCTCCCCTCACTACCTCGTGTTGTTCGCAATGCAAGCGACGCAAGCCTTGTGTTCCCACGAAGCCTGGATTGCTTTGGGGGGTGCTTTGGGGGTGACATTTCTCTGTGGACCACCAAAATTTTCTCACGGACCACCAGTGGTCCCCTATCCCACTGGTTGGCAACCACTGTTCAACACACACACCTGTACTCAGGTAGGAAGCCCTTCACCATTTCAGACAAACGCACAAAGCATGAATGAAGTTGAGATCACCCTAAAGAAAGTTAGACAGGTTTTCTCTTCCTCTTGCCAGGTTTCTGAGAATTATAACCCTCAAGGAGTTGGAGTGCCGAAAAAAGAAGAGTTTGAAACCTCTTTCAAAACCTATTCGGGGAGAACAGAACGGAGGAGCAGCCCTGAAGCTGACAAGAAGTGAGGAACCGTTCCTTCATGTTGGTGAAAAATTAAGATTTTTGCAACGTTTCTGACAGGTGACCACCAACGAAGGAGAACTCACCATCCCTTTGCTGCTAAGTAGCCATTGTGCTTTTGTGTTAATTGTGTTTATCTCAGCAAGGCAATTTGTCTATGAAAAGGGGGACTGAGATAAAACTGCCCAGAAGTGAATCATTACTTCTCTCTTTGATTTATTCAAAGGGTTGGTGTTGTTGTTTTTCCCTGGGTTTCCATGGCTGATCTTCTCCTTGACCCCTGCCCTTGAGCGGTCCTGATCTTTGAAAGCCCACCCTCTTGCAGATATTTGAATGAATGGGGTTGCTTTGTGATACCCACCCCTTTCTCTTTCACAAATTTCCCTTCTGGCCTTGTCACTTCCCATTCAGAAGCCTGGACGGATACGTGGGAGGCGGTCTGTTTGGTTAATGGAGACCCTTGCCAATAAATCTTTGCATGAAGCGGATCTATAATTCACGCTGCTATTGATTATAGGTCACCAGTACCTTTAAAATGGATTGCTGGCTTCAACTGCACTCTCTCTGATGGAAGGGCTGGCTGGCGTGGTGGATAGAGAGAGAGAGAGAGAAGGACCTCATCCATCTAGTTGTTTTGGACAATGCGAAGTCTTTTAGCTGGACTCCTGGTGAAGATCCATAACAAGGAAACATCTCAAGCCAACAAGAAAATAAGTCCAGTTGCTGTGACTCCCCTTCCAGGCAATTCTACCTGGATGAATAACAGAATAACAGAGTTGGAAGGGACCTTGGAGGTCTTCTAGTCCAACCCTACACCATTGCAGACAAAGGGCTGCCCAGTCTCTTTTTTGACAGTTTCCAGAGCAACCACAACTTCTGAAGGCAACTTCTGTTCCACTGGTTAATTGTTCTTATTGTCAGGAAATGTCTCCTTAGTTCTAGGTTGGTCCTCTCTTTGATTGGTTTCCATCTGTTGCTTCTTGTTCTGCCTCCAAGAGCAACAAAGGTGATTAAGGGACTAGAGGCTAAAACATAAGAACGGCTGCAGGAATTGGATATGTCTAGTCTAATGAAAAGAAGGACTTGACAGTGGCTGTCACAGAGAAGAGAGGCCTGATTTATTCTCCAAAGCACCTGAGGGCAGGAAGAGAAGTAAGGGATGGAAACTTATCAAAGAGAGGTCCAACCTAGAAATAAGGAGAAATTTCCTGTCAGTGGAATAGCTTGTCTCTGCTACTTATGGGTGCTCTTATCACTGGAGGTTTTTAGCAATAGCGATAGTGCTTAAGACTTACATAACGCTTCACAGTGCTTTCCAGCCCTCTCTAAGCGGCTTACAGAGTCAGCTTATTGCCCCCAACAATCTGGGTCCTCATGTTACCCACCTCGGAAGGATGGAAGGCTGAGTCAACCTTGAGCCAGTCAGGATTTGAACTCCTGGCAGTGGGCAGAGTCAGCCTGCAATGCTGCACTCTAACCACTATCTGTTGCAAGCACTACCTGTCCTTGTCAAAGGCAAGAGACTTAGAACGGGTGCCCTCACATCCTCTAGTTAAGAGCTGGCCCACTTGAATATTTGGCAACTTGCCTAGGTAATCCACCCAATTTCAAGCCACCAAGGTCACCCGGTCATTACTGGAAAATGTTCTTGCCCACATTGTACTTGATTAAGCCGGTCAGAATCAAACTTCTGGCAGTCGGCAGAATTAGCCTGCAATACTGCTCCACCACAGTTCTTTTAAGAAGAGATTGGGCAGCCATTTGTCCGGAATTCTGGGCGTTGGAGTTCACCCATCTTAAAGCTTGCCAAAGGTAAGAAACATGGCATTCAGCACTCCCTCTCCAATTAATTCAGGCTGGTCTCTTTATAGACATCTGGCTGAATCAAAGGACATTTTGCCACTGGAGAATCGGGTGGCAGAAGGATCTGCCAAGTGGAAACCAGGAAAAGGAGACCCGTCAAAGGTATTGGAAACTACAATCCAGGATCTATATGATCCTTCTGGTCAGAGAACCCAGGATCAAGCCCTTGGAGATGGAAAAACAGCAGGTAACCCATTTTTCCAGTTTCTGACAAAAAAAATTAATTCTCCCTTCAGATGAATGGGTTCCCTTAACAATGGCAGTGTTCACTTAATGACTACGATCACGGGGATAATGCAATGGTCGTAAGCGTGAAAAACACTCCCTAAGTAACTTTTTCTTCAGTGTCGTCGTAAGTTCAAACAGTCAGTAAAGGAACTGTTGTAAATCAAGGGCTATCTGCATAGCTTTGGTTCGCTCCTGAAAAACATTGAAGACTTTAAAGAAAACATTAAAAAAAACTTTAAGGAAGAGCCCCCAAGCCCCCAATTCCTTGAGTCTTTGGGGACTCAAGTGATGGGATAAGAGAATTTTATTTCCAGAGTTGAATAGAAAATGGCTGGTTGGTTGGATTTTTCTGGATGGAATCAAGCCAGCATTTCTGGCTACCCACAAAACCTTTCTAAGCAATTTGCCAACCAACATTTCCTCCTTAACCTTCCCTCTGTAAATTATGTCTTCCTGAAAGGCTCCTCAAGGAAATAATAAATTAAACTCGGAGCTTGTGATGTCTAATTTGTTCTGGCCACTTCAATCACCCTTTAATGCAGACAGAAAGAGCCTCAGTTTCCCCTTTGATGACTAGAATGTCCTGCTTGACATCTCATTGGCGTAAATCACGCGAGAGCCGAAATCTGTCCGAGTTTATTAGGGGATATGATTATGTGGCTTCTTCAGAAAACAAGGCAGAGCTTATTCCGTTTGGGCTGTTAAAAATGTGCTTTCTTCCGAGATATTTCCAACATAATTTAAGAGGCTGCATTTAAAAAAAAAGAAAAAGAAATCCATCTATGTGAGAGATTTTGCTCTCTAAATATTTCCAGCAGTTCATATTTCTTCTGCCTTCCCATTCAGCTTATAGAAACTAAATCCAGATCTTCTATCAGAGGCATTTCTATAATTTATTAGCCTTGTAGGTGCCTCGTCTGTAGGAAATTATAAATATTGAGTCAGGAATTACAGTTCCACAGAACTCTACTTATTCACAATATTTCAGCATGATGAAATGCCATTTTTGCCGCAAAACCTCACTTAGAAAATGTATCAAGTCGGTTGTTGCACTAATAGAACAATATTAAATAATAATAGGTTGGAGAAACACTGAGAAATCTGATATTAAGACCTAAAATTAAATCAGTTTCCACACTTCTGCTGTTTCTAGATCACTCAGCCAGTCGAGGAGAAAAAGAACAAAATAAGGGTTTGACCAAGAATTTCCAAGAAGACCATCCTGGTTCTCCACTAGACAAAAGCCCAGGTTTCGCTTCTGCAGGATCTTCTTCCATACCTCGTGGTTCCTGTCCTTATCCAGAAAAGTCACTGTCTGGTCTTGAATTCCATAAGGGCTATGCAGTTCTCGTCAATCTCTCTGGAAGTTCTCCTTCTCCTTCAGATTTAGAAGATGATGGCCTACAAGACACAGACGTTAGCCTCCCTGAAGAATTCATCTTCCAGGAACCCCTCCCTGATCACCTGGGCGTCTCTACACATCACGAAGCTCCAGCGGTGCCAAGGATAGTAATAAGCACAGAAAATACTCTGTCCTTCTCTGAGAAGAAACCTCAGGGGCAAATTTCTGGTCGGGATCTTGAGTCAAAAGACTCAAAGTGTGCTCTGTGCAGCCAGGAAAAGATCTGGGAAAGCACACCTGGAACAGAAAGGTTGGTTGAATCTGGTTCTGTTATATTATCCAACAGTGGAAGGCTGCAGGGGATCCCTTCTCCTGTGACAAAAAAGGACCACGTTCATACGCCAACTTTGAGAAGCAGTGCAACTTCTTTGAATGCTTCTGAGGAGCTCTCCTGTGCAGAAAACGGTGGGGCCGAGACGACTTCTCAAAGCCCACTTGATCCAGGGATGGCTTTCTCCTCCACCAACGATCCATTTCAGAGTCCTGAGGCTGAAGGAAAGAAGGATCCCGTGCCTTCTTTTAATGTAACTGGAGAAGATGTTGAGGATGAAAATCCATGTCAGGAGGCAACCGTGAAATTGTCACCAGATGCTTCTCTGAACTTTGGCGCTCCTCAAGATTCTGAAGACCCCCTACATGGCCCAAAGCCTTCATTGTGCCATAGTTTTCCAAATTCGTCTGATCACCTGCTGGTTTCAGAGGACAAACCTGGCTGTGCCAACCGTTCAGTGGATGAGTGTGTATCCCACAAGCCGGATGAAACCAGTCTCCAACACAACAAAACAACCGTGGGCAACAAGGACCTGGCTGAGGAACATCGAAAAAGTTCTTCAACCAAGAACCAAAATATAAATGAAGCTGGAACGACAACGGTTCCTTTAAGTTCTCCTCAAGAGGGCCTCCTGAAAAATGAAGGGGATGCCATGCTTCTTTCTGAACTGGAGGATGATGTGGTGTCTCCTGTAGATGAAATGTTGACTTATGGAAGCAGCGATCTCCCATCTTCAACTGAAAAAGATGTCTCTTCCGGGAGCACAGATCTTCCAGCTCCACCCGAAACCCCGAGTGGAAAAGATGACAAGGTCAACTCCAGCCTCGATTTCCCTTCTCCACCTGATCCAGTGGTATCTTCTGAAGCTGAAGAACTTTCCTCACTTTGCGACCTCCCAGCAGAAGGTGTAGGGTCCTCTCCTCATGCCTGAGCAGACTCTCTCTCTCTCTCTCTCTCTCTCTCTCTCTCTCACTGAGCAACTGAAATGTCGAAAACGGGGCTGGTGAGGGGCAAAACTGGCGCATGCCAAAATGGCGACGCATTAAAACAGCGGGCACCACAACTGCCAGTCCCGGCAGATGGATCACCCAGCCTGTCACCAGCAAGGCTTCAATATCAAGATTATACTTACTCCAAGGCCTGATTTTTATTTTTTATTTTTTTTTGGCCTGCCGTGGTTTTGATCAATATTAACCTCTGGGAGTCAATAAATCTTCGTAGGGGCCTCCAGAGAAGTCATTAGTTTTCATAGAGAATGATTATTTATCAGTTAAACTCTGCATTTAATTTCCAAGCCATCCGTCTCTTTTCCGGCTGTTCCCCGCAGCAGAAAGGCTGCCGCAAAGGGGGAGACGTCCAAGGGGCACCCAGAGCCCCTGTGTCCCTCACAGCCCTTCAGGGAAGTTGGCTTAGGCTCATTTACGGGAAATTCTAAGGGAAAGGAGGAGAGGGGGAAGGAGAGAAAAAGAAAAAGGAACAAGGAGGGAAGGAGGAGAGAGAGAAGGAAGGAAGAGGGAGGGGGAAAGGGAAGGAGAAAAAAGAAAGAAGGGAAGGTGGAGGGAGGGAGGGAGGAAAGATGGAAAGAGAAGGGAGGAAGGAAAGTGGAATGGAGAAAGAAAGAAGGAGAGGAGGAGAAGACAGGAAGGAGGAATGAAGAAGGAAGGGGAGGGAGGAGGAGGAAGGAATGAAGAAGGGAAGGGGAGGGGAGGAAGGAAGGAAGGAGGGAGGGAGGGAGGGAGGAAAGGAAGGAAGGAAAGGAAAGGAAAGGAAAGGAAAGGAAGGAAGGAAGGAAGGGAAGGAAAGGAAAGGAAAGGAAAGGAAAGGAAAGGAAAGGAAAGGAAAGGAAAAGGAAAGGAAAAGGAAGGGAAGGAAGGGAGGAGGAAGGAAGGAAAAGGAAAGGAAAGGAAAGGAAGGAAGGAAGGAAAGGAAGGAAGGAAAGGAAAGGAAAAAGGAAAGGAAAGGAAAGGAAAGGAAAGGAAAAGGAAGGAAGGAAGGAAGGAAGAAGGAGGGAGGGAAGGAAGGAAAGCTTTCCAGCGGCCCCACTGGAGAAGGGGAAGGGGAAAGGACAGGAAATCAGAACCGTCCGACTGAAGCGGGCTGACCCCCGAGGGAAAAGCTAGGGGAAGCCAGGCCGGAAGGGCAGGGGATGACGGGCTCTGAGGTCCAAGCCCCTAATCCCCAGCCTTCCAAGCCCCCTAATCCGGGACAAGCCAAGGGAGCGGCGGGCGCCCGGTTGACGCAGCCTCCCGATGGCCAGGAAGTCCCGCCCCCCAGGCCTCCTCGTCCACTGATTGCGCGCGGAGCAGTGGGCGGGGCGAAGAGGCAGGCCCCCCGTCTCCAGGGCTGGCGGCCCGTTGCTAAGCGAGGCCCTCCAGGCCTGGGTGTCGCCCGGCCTTCCGGACCGGTCATGGCGGCGGCGGCGGGGTGGGTTCCCGCCCGGCACCTCTCGAGCCGCGGCGGGCGCTGCGATGCCTCTTGGCGTTGCTGGCGATGGCGGCGCCGACGACGACGACCGGGGCGGCGCTGTACCAGGCCGGGCTACACCCGGTGTGGGTGCTGGAAGGCGGCACGGTGCGGGAGGCGCTGCGGGACTCGGCTTCGGCCTGGCTGGTGCAGTTCTACTCCTCGTCCTGCGGACACTGCGTGGCCTTCGCGCCCACCTGGCGCGCCTTGGCGGGGGACGTCCACGGTGAGCCGGGAATGATGGGAGAGGAAGTCCAAATACCCCCCCCCTCCCGTGGTCCTCCCTTTGGGGAAGAGATTCCCCCCCCCCCTTGCCCGACCCAGCGCCCTCCCTCCGTCCCATCATCCCCAGCCGGAGAGGGAAGGAAGGGAGGAGGGCATCGCCTTTGAGGGCGCCCGGTTGGGGAAGCAGGGCTGAGGAGGAGGCAACTTGGTTTGCAAGAGTTTGAATTGCGGGGTGACCCTGGCACGTTGGGCAATTCTGCACCCCGGTTTCTTGGATGGCTTCCTTGACCCCCCCCCCACTTCGGCCTTCCTTCTGGCGGTTCCGGACCCCATGGAGAACTTAACAGCCCTTTGCCCAAGAAGGAAGATCATTTGCAAACACACAGAGAGAGTTTGCAGGTTGCAGCTCTGGATTTTTAAGGGCTGAATGCTCCAGTCTCTTCAGGCAATCTGCCTTTGGCTGCCCTCCAGAAATGGGGGACACACACACACCCCGCACAACTCCCATCCTTCTCCCAATTGGAGAGAGTGGTGGGATTAAAAAGCCCTCTCCTCTGCTGGATCTGCAGAAGGATGCTCCGCAGCTTCTGCTGTGGCTAGATCTCTAGGCTAGATCTTACCTCCACGGATGGGTAAAGGACCCTGGGAAGCAGTGGAGCAGATCCTTCAGATCCCCCCCTTTTCAAAGATCTCCTGATACAATTGAGGACCAGAGATCTGGGTGGATCAATGGGCTGATTGACTCCTGGTTGGCATCGGGCAAGGTTGAAAGTTATGGACTTTCAAGAGGAGGTTCTGCTTTCTTATCAGGGAGAGTTGGAACATGTAGATGTCTTAAGACAGCTGAACTACAAGTCCCAGGGTCCTCACCATTGACAGTTCTGGCTGAGGCTGCTGGGACTTGTAATCCAACAAGTTCTGAAGGCTCCCATACTCTTCACTTGATTGATTGACTATGCACCATCAAATCAGTGTCTATTCTTAGCAGCTCCATAGATAGACTTTTTCCAGGATGATCTTACTCTTATTTTGCATATTTTGGTTGAGTTGCAAGTTCAGTTCTAGTATTCTTGTGTCGTTGAACAAGTACCTTCCAGAGGAGGGCATATACTTATTTTTTTATCATTGAATATTACCCATCAAAGAAACTTTGCCTGCAAATATTTTATGGGCTGAATTACAGCTTAAGTGCCTTTTGTTCAATGAGAAACGAACAGTGTCGAACAGTGTCGGTGTGAGATAGTGTCTCAGCAGCTGAGAAAAGTGGCGTATTTTCCCAACGTTCCAAGGGAAGGTGTCAAGAAGCAGTGTGGTTTCTTTTGTGCAAGTTCAGCTGAGTTAGGACATTTGTGTGCTTTTACACAGCAACGTGACACGTTTCCTCTAGTTTGCGGTGGCTTAAAGAGAGCAAACAGAAGACTTTGAGAGGACATAATATATTTGGCATGGCAAGCTTTGGAACTTGCACAATGGAAAAAAAAATCGGGAAATTTCGAAATGTTTGGAATTTAGCAGCTGGTTCTTCTGGCTCGGCAGGCACTTTTGCTTAAAAGAGTTGCCTAGTGCAAAGCAAGAGCGTAGGAAGCTGCCTCTTGAAGTCAGTAAGTAGCCTACGCAGTATTTATTTCTCAACCTCAGCAACTAGAAAACCTTGAATTACGCCGTCTTCGGTCTGATTTAAGCATGGTATATAAAATCATACATTGCAATGTCCTACCTGTCAATGAATACTTCAGCTTCAACCATAACAACACAAGAGCACACAATAGATACAAACTCAAGGTAAACCGCACCAAACTTGATTGCAGGAAATACGACTTCAGCAATAGAGTGGTCAATGTCTGGAATACTCTACCCGACTCTGTAGTTTCTTCCCCAAACCCCAAAAACTTTAACCTTAGACTGTCTACTATTGACCTCACCCCTTTCCTAAGAGGTCTGTAGGGGGCGTGCATAAGCGCACCAACCGTGCCTACCGTCCCTGTCCTATTGTTTCTCTTATTCTTCTTTTATTTTTCTTATATGTACCCATTTCATGTATTCACAACTATGTATACACTTATACTTATTATCTTGTAAACAATTGGCAAATCAAATAAAAAAATAAAAAAATAAATAAACTGTAGAGTGGACTTGAATTCCCAAAATTCCCAAGCCAGCAAAGAACCCCAAACCCAGAGCCACTGGGTCTTGCCAGGGTTCAGTTTTCAACCCGTTGCTCCCCATCCAGCCCCTGGCAGCCTCCAGGCACTGCAAGGAGAGGGAGGTCACGGCATTGTTTAACTCCCCACGGCCTGAGATGGACAGCTGGGTATCGTCGGCGTATTGGTCCGTGGTGACGGATGATCTCACTCAGCAGCTTCATGTAGATGTTAAACAGTGGAGAGTGTATCCCCGCAAAGCAGTGCGCGAGTGCCGGACCTGTCAGTTTTTAAATGGAAGTATTTCCTGGTTCTCTGTCTAGTATAATCATTCACACGTCTACTTCAAAAGAAGTCCAGCAGAGTTTGTTGAGGCCTCCAATGAGATTTGCAGAAAAGAGATTGTTAATTTAGCGCTCAAATAAAAGTGATCGGTGCTTGTGAAAACATATGTCCTGATGTCTTAACAAAGTCTCACTTAACCACTCGTCCTTGTACTGTTCTTTTTGATGCTTGAAATGTGTAGGAATATTAGCAGGAATAATATACAGGAAAAATCTGTCTCATGTTTTCATTCATGGAGTCTCTAAGCAAAATGTTGTCTTGATAATTAAACTACTCCTTGAATGCTGAATACGGTTATCGTGCCAGGAGATGTTAATGAACCAATTGATAATTTCTTATATTGTCAGTTTGCTTTCTTACAATTGAAACTGGTACTGATGAAGCAAAGAAGCAGTACAAAGAAGTAGTTCTTGACTTAGAGCCATATGTTTAGTGATCATTCGAAGTTATAACGACACTGAAAAAAGTGATTTTTTTAGTTTTTCACACTTACAGCCATTGCAGCTGGTCACGTGATCAAAATTCAGAGGCTTGGAAACTGGCATGGATTTACGATAGTTGTGGTGTCCCGAGGAGTCACGTGATCTCCTTTTGTGACCTTGTGGCAAGCCAAGTTTTCCTTCCCTTCCCCCCTCTGAGGCTGCCTTTTGTGAATGGCCCAGACCCTCCTCCCAGCTGGCGCACTTAACCAAGTGTTTGGGTTGAGGCTGGCTTGCATTGTGAAAAAAGACAACATTTGCACGTCCTTTGTAAGGCTCACTTCATTGCAGTTGTAGGGCTGGAGATGGGGGGAGGGTGGGGGCGAGGTGGAGTAAGGGGGGGAGAAGAAGAGAAGAACAGCAGTGCCGAATCATGAATGAAGCAGATAACCCGAAGCCAAACCAAACGTTTTCAAGCTTGTGGTTTTATTCAGTGGCAAAGTAGCTTGCTCACTATTGTGCCTTTGCCCATCTGTTCGAAGATGCTGATGGTTATCCTGGCGCCTGTTGCGTTGATAGCGTCCCACTTACAATGGCCATTTGCATCCTGTTCCTAAACACCGCCGCATCTGTTTAATAAGTAAACAAAGAGAAGGTGGATTTTTTTGCAGCCCTGCAAGGAAACATCTGGCTTGGGGTATTAAGTCACTTCTGGCGAGATGGAAGGCTGTATAAATTTGATAAATAAATGATGCTTCTAAGTTTTTCTCCCCCCCCCGCCCTGCATTTCTTTTTAGGGTGGGCTTTATTTCCCAGGGTTTTCAGAAGAGAAGCAAATATGCTTATTTTGTCTTTCCCTCTGGCAGACTCGTGCTTGTTAAAGAACAAGAATGGTCCTCT
Source organism: Notechis scutatus (assembly GCF_049901735.1). NCBI lineage: Eukaryota > Metazoa > Chordata > Lepidosauria > Squamata > Elapidae > Notechis > Notechis scutatus. Next base: position 6,970,893 of record NC_142023.1, read on the forward strand.
TGTCCACAACCGGTTCTTTTTAAAACTGTTTATTTCAAACGAAAGCCAACTTTCCACATTTTGTGCATTAAAATTAGTTCTTAACTGAGCACCGTCATTAGATTTCTGTCTTGGTGTTTGGGGCCACCCTCGCTCCTTTTTTGCCTTGCACCGGAGGAGACAAATTCCTTGTGTGTCTTGGCCAAAATGTGTGTGTTCCCGGATGTCGAGAACCTTGGAATTGTGGGGGTGTATACATTCTGTGCCCAAATGAAAGAATCTGACCCCTTGTTTCCTTTCAGAGTGGGAGCCAGCGATCAGAATTGGCGTGCTGGATTGTGGAGATGAGAAAAACTACAAACAGTGTAAAGAGTACGGAGTCCAGTATTATCCCACTTTCAGGGTAAGTGCTTTCCCGCTTCCTAGGAATGGTTGTCGTTCGATTGGGCCCCACGTAGTTTGAAATGCGTGGGGAAGGATTTCCTGTGGAAATTTTAATCCGGAAGTGGGGTGTTCCTTCCCTCTTCAAATCTGAGTCGCTCTGCACTTCTCTGTTAGCGTCTTATTTTTGGGGGGGGGGGCAGAGCTTTTAAAACACGCGGGTGATTATTTATTTATTTAATTTATATTGCCGCCTATTCGCCCATGGCGACTCCGGGCGGCTTACACAATGTAAAACCATATTTAAAACAAAAATAAAAACAATAAAAACTAACAAAAAGAATCAAATAAATTGGTAAAGTACAATAGAACAAAATTTGGGAAAAACAAAAAAAATCAAAAACCAACTCCCATCCTCCCGCCCCAACGACAGCAGATCAGACTGGCCATTTGATGGACTCCATCCCTCTTTGGGTTCCGTGGGCCTGCTGGCAAAACCAGGTCTTCAGTGCCTTTCGAAAGAGTATTAGTGAGGGGGCCATTCTAATCTCTGGGGGGATGATGTTCCAGAGAGACGGAGCCACCACGGAGAAGGCCCTTCCTTCTGGGTCCCACTGGCTGTATCTCCCTCAGGTGTGGGACCCGCAACATTCCCTGCCTCCTCACTCTCATGGGTCGGGTGGATGTGACTGGCAAGAGATGTTTCCTTAGATAACTCTTGGATTATTTTTAGAGTTGGACTGTTCTACCTTCGGGGTTTTATTAATTTGGGCTGTTCTAAGCAAAATCTTTTCTTTTCTCCCTCCCCCTCCCCTCCCTTTGCAGTATTTCAAAGCTTTTGTCAAGCAGTTTACAGTTGGAGAAAATCATCCCGGTGAGTTCACATGCAGTCTCCGTTCTCCTTGAAGATCACTCCCAGCCACGCTGCGTCTTAATCCGAAAGACAAATGCCCTTAAGGGCAGGGAGCACATTCTGTGCAGTAGCAGCAGCAGCAGCAGCAGCGTGGTCAGCCAAGTCAGTCATGAAAAGAAGGTTGAAGCAAGGTCACAGGCTGCAAGCTGGCATCCCTAACTTGGAAGATATTAAAGGCAGTCCTCAGCTTAGGACCCAAACTGAACCCAAAATATCCATTGTGAAGCAAGACTGCCGTTAAGTCAGTTTTGCCCCCTTTTACGACCTGCCGTTAAGTGATTCCGTACAGTTGTTCAGTTAGCCACACGGTTGTTAAGTGAACCTGGCTTCCCCATTGACTTGGCTGGTCAGAAGGTTGCAGAAGGGGGACCCCGCGTGATCTCTGGGGTGCCGCAACCATCATAAATATGAGCCAGTTGCCAAAGTGTTCCAAATTTTGATCACGGCATTACAGGGGCTGCTCCAACCGTTGTCAGTGTGAAAAGCAACCCTAAGTCATTCTTTTCAGTGGCGTTTGTAACTTCCAACGGTCACTAAACAAGTGGTCATAAGTGAAACTACTTGGAGAGGCTTTTTCCTTGAAGAGTGCACTTCGGAGCCCTGGTCCTTTCCTGCCGTGTCTTGCAAAAAAAAAAACCGTTGGATCAGTGGACGTTGGCAGGAGGGACGAGTTGAAGAGCTTTGGCAGATGCCAAGGAAGGTTCCTTTTTCGGGATTGCCTGCTTGAGTGCCATCTTTTTCTCTTTCCTCAGCAACCTCAGATCGGGACCTTCAGAGCCTCCGCCAAACAATGATTGATTTTCTGCAGAACCATTCCCGGGAAGCAAAACCGCCAGCTTGTCCGTCTTTGGAGCCAACTCTGTGAGTCCCTCTGTGAGGCATCAGAGTAGGAGCAATAAAGGAGCATTTTAGGGTGGAAATGAGGGGGCCCTGTAAAAAACAACAACAGCAGGGCCGTTACAAATACAGCAGCATGTCTTGGCGCACTCAGAAAGCCAAATAACCCATTTCAAGATCTATTTTGCTGTTTGTTTATGACAATTATTAATTTCCTGCTTCTCAAGATGATGATTCTCCCAACGAAAGCTGCATAAACAATTATGAATAAAAGCCCCAGAAATGATTTTTTTTTAGCAGCAAACTCCGTAAGAAGCCTTTTCTTAATTTCTGCTGCTAGACCATATGAGTTGAAAACACTTGTAGATAAGCCACAGATATTATCAGTAAATGTCTTCTTACCTTTATCTCTCGTGTGGTAGATGTATCCTTCATTCATTTTTCTTAATCGTTCTTATTTGTTCTTAATAGGCCAGAAGAAGTATTTTCCCTTTTCAATAAACCCAATCAGCATTATACTGCCATCATTTTTGAGAGCGGGAGCTCATATCTTGGCCGAGAGGTAACGTAACCAAGGAAGGTAACGTAAACTTGGAAAGTCCTAGTCCTCCTTTAGACGTCAGGGTGGCTTAAGTCCCTTTAAATCTACCACCCCTGATTGGAATGAACCCTCTTCCAACTTTTACTACGTAAGTGTCATGCACCTGTTGGAAACTGACTCTGAGGAAGAGGAGGAACAGCTAACAGGGAGTGGAAGTGTGGCTCCGGAGGTTGTGGAGGAAGCTGGGGAAGAGCACAGGCCGGCTGGGCAGTCAGAGAAGGACCCAAGCCCATCCCCTCTCCATCCTAGGGCACACAGGAGGAGAAAATAAGGGAGAAATGTGAATGGCATGGTCTACAGGGGAGGAAATGGCCTTGATCCCCTTCATGGGCTGCAGCTGTGAGAACTGGTTAAAAGGACAGACTGCGCATGAGCCAGTGCTGGAAACAAAGTGTGAAAATATTTTTAGTCTGTCCGTTCTTACCTGAGTTTGGTGTCCTTCCCAGTGTATATTCCAATATCTGGGGATGTCTTCAAGCCCTTACCTTGCCTGGTTCCCTTAATTGCTTCAGTGTGGTTTATGTTGTTTTTTCTATTTATAATTTATAAGTATTTTGAGTTTAAATGGCATTTCCTCCTTCTTGCAACTGTTTGTGGGGGAGTTTTTTTTGTCTCCAGTCAAGGATATTTGGAGCTTTGAAGCCAAGCTGAAGGAATTAAAGGGACTTCACCTGTTTTTGTGCCTGTGTTGTTTTTGTATCCCACCCTGGGTCATCATCACAGTAAGCATGGAAGGAAATACAAACTAATTTGTTTTATGGCCAACTTCATTCAGACTCTGAAGTTGTTCAGAAGAAGGATACAAAATACCAGAGTTGGAAGGGACCTTGGAGGTCTTCTAGTCCAGCTCCCTGCTCAAGCAGGAGACCCTGTACCAGGGTGTCCAACCTTGGCTGCTTGCAGACTTCAACTTCCAACGCATCTTAATCATTTTGCCAAAAGTAATATCGGCAGCAAAACACTGCAGGCCTAGGCCGTTATTTACAAACAAATCCTATTTAAATGTAGTGGAATTATCCCCCAGTTAAGCCTCTGAGGGCTCTTCATTTTTTTTTTCTCCTGGTCTCCAAGTGCCAATCTTTGTGAGGCTGGGTTCAACCTGTTTGTTAGGTCTGAGCAAACTTTGCCTCTGTTTGCAGTAGTGACTAAACACACAGGCGGCACTGGTAACTCTGTACATTTTCCCCTCCAGGTAATCTTGGACCTCGGTCAGTATGAAAACATTGCCATCAAACGGGTTCTAAATTCTGAGACAGATGTACTTGAAAAACTTGGTATTACTTCGGTCCCTTCATTGTACCTGATTTATCCCAATGGATCCCATGGATTAATTAACAAGTAAGTCTTGATGAATGTGAGTTTGTGGGACCTGCATTTCGTAAACCTTAAAAGCCAGAACGGGCAGACTTCAACTCCCAGAATGCTGGCTGGAGTATCCTGGGTGTTGACGTCCGCCCCAAAGTTGAGAAACTATTATGTGAAAGTAATTTTAGGATCTTCTTTAGTAGCTCCAGAAATAATAAAAACCCATTCCGGGGTTTTAGCATTTGCACGTGAGATTTTAGATTCCATTTAAAAGCCTGTTTGGTTTTTTTTTAAAAAAAATTGTGGGCTGCAGTAGCTGCAGTGACAGTTGGGCTGGGGGTTGCTGTGGACATGCCAGTAACTATTTTGCTAGTTCCTGGTCTATGCAAGATGGTCAGAATACTTAATCAAGTACAATTGGGGCAAGAACATGTTGCAATAATGACTGGGTGACCCTGGTGGCTTGGAATTTGGTGGAGTTACCTGAGCAGTTTGCCAAAGAAAACACAGAGATGATAACACGGAGCTCTTTAGCTACCTGTATCGCAGAGGGCCAAATAAATATTCAAGTAGGCCAGCTCTTATCTAGAGGGTGTGAGGGCACCAGCTTTAAGTCTCTTGCCTTGACAAGCACAGTTAGTACTTGCAATAGATAGGGGAGCCCTGGTGGTGCAGTGGTTAGAGTGCAGCATTGCAGGCTGACTGCCCATTGCCAGGAGTTCAAATCCTGACTGGCTCAAGATTGACTCAGCCCTCCATCCTTCCATGAGGATCCAAATTATTGGGGGGCAAGAGGCTGACTCTGTAAACCACTTAGAGAGGGCTGGAAAGCACTGTGAAGCGGTGTATAAGTCCAAGTGCTATTGCTGTTGCCAGTCCTTGACTTACAACCACGACTGAACTCAACATTTCTGCTGCTAAGCGAGGCAATGGTTAAGTGAGCTTTGCGCTATTTTACGACCTTTCTTGCCGCAGTGGTTAAGGGAATCCCTGCAGCTGTTAAGTTAGTCACATGGTTGTTAAGCGAATCTGGCTTCCCCCCATTGACGTTGTTTGTCAGGAGGTCACAAAAGGGGATCACCTGACCCCAGGACACTGCGGCCGTCATAAATATGAACCAATTGCCAAGCGTGCAAAATTGGATTGCACAGTCGTGGGGATGTTGCAACCGTCATAAGTGTGCGAAACGCAACCACTTTTTTCAGTGCCGTTGTAACTTCGAAAGGACACACAGCGAATGCTTGTTAAAGTTGAGGGCTCCCTGTATCTAGCATTTTTGGGGGAACAAGCAACCAGCAGCAGCCCTGAACTTCTGTAGCCTGTTCAGCTTGAGGTGTTTTTTTTTTTTTTTTAACTTTTATACTGTCCTTCCATACACAGTTTGAAGCCTCTTCGGTCTTTCTTTTCTTCCCATTTAAAGTCACTCCTGGGAGTTAGAAGAAAACTCGCTTCCCCTCTCCCACTTCTCCAGCAAAGGAGACCAGGAAACACAAACTTCAAGGAATGGAAAGAGTTCAACCAGTAAGCAGCTCTGCAAGTTCTCTTTAAATAGCGTTTTATTTTGCAATGTTGGCTTTTCTCCCGCTCCTGAATGTATGGATTCAGAGTAAATGATGGTTTTACGTTATCTGGGCTGCCTTTGGGAGGGCAGGTGGACCTCTCCAGAACACATAGCTTAAATTGCTGAGGTTGGGAATCCCTGCTTTTAAAGGCTGAAACCTCAGCTTTGTACCATCCATATGCATGCAGATTTCTAATCATCATAATTGTCTCTGCAAACAGGGAGGGATCCCTGCCCAGATGTAAATCTGGCCCATCCTGGCTACCAACAGTGGCCTAATAACTGCTCCAACGGCTCAAGATAAATCTCATGTTTAAAAACTCCGTCTCTTTAGTATTCCTACCTTCCACACTTGTGTACGCAAAATAAACCTGCCGCCATTTTAAACCATCCGTGTCTCTTGCTTTTTCAGGTCCAAATTATACATGGCTGACCTTGAGTCTGGGCTGCATTATTTGTTCAGGGTCGAACTTGCCACCCACAAAACCCTGGAAGGCGCTGAGCTGAGGACCTTGAAAGATGTTGTTATACTCCTGGCCAAGGTGAACGCTCTCCACCTTTTTCCTGGGATTTTGCAGCGTGCAGTAAATCACGCTGAGCAGGAGCTCTTCTCATGCTCCAGGACTCTTGCCTGATAAAATGGATGTTTGATGCATTGATGGGGAAGGAGAAGGCGGGATTCCTGTTTGGAGGCCAAATAGCCCATGCAGAAAGGCCCAGTTAGAGCCAGGACTTCACTGCTGCCTTTCCGTGTGCAATTTTTACAGCCCTTTGAGAACTAGTCTGTGCCAAGGAGATTGGTAATGGTCCGATCACCGGGACTGGATGTTTTACTCTTCCGAGATTTTGGACTGCCGCTGGAGCCCATCCTCGGGCAGCTTCTAGCAGAGTGTGTGCTTTGGGCTATTCTATATGTGGTGTTTATATGGTGCCACAACCAGGCACCGTATAAATACCTGGGAATTGAAATCCATTCCTCTTAAAAAGTTGCCAAGATTGAGAAACGCCAAGTTGAGAACATTGGTTTTCACCTTAAGACTCCTGACTTGATAAGACTTGAATATTGACTGAAAATCACCCCACTTGGACATGGTTTCCAAGATGCAGAACCTGCCTCATCAGAAAGTGGCCCTGTGGCTCCCTCTGTGTCTGGAAAAGGGGTTTAAACGAGGCCTTCGCAGCCGGACCTTTTAAAACTGGGCTCTTGTTAACAGGTGTTTAACTGCGCTATTTTTAGTTCCGTTTGTGTATCTCCTGCATTTGGAAAGCCTCTGGATCATCCTGCTTGGATGGAAATATAAGATATAAATCAGATAAGTCAATAATGATAAATAGGCAGATTGGTTGTTTGGCAGCATATGGGGATAAAAATATTTGATGGAGAGGATTTTGTTTTTAGTTGAGAAGGGAATGCTATGAAAAAGCTGAATTAGAACAAGAGTTTGCGCAGCGGTATAGGGAAGCTGCAGCTTTGATTGCAAGAAACAAACATTTTATCCCGTAGACAGAAATTCGCTATCCTGGAAGGCTGGACAGCTGTTTCCAAACAGAGCCAATTTAATCTAATGTAGTGGTTAAGGCTAGAAACCAGGAGACCTGGAGTTCTGGTCCTGCCTTAGGCATGAAAGCTGGCTGGGTGGCTTCAGGCCGTTCTCTCTCTCCCAAACCAACCCATTTCACAGGGTTGCTATTGTGGAGAAATGAAGAGGAGGAAGGAGTGTTAGAAATGGATGGAAACTAATCAAGGAGGGAAGCAATCTAGAACTAAAGAGACATTTCCTAATGGTGAAGACAATGAACCAGTGGAAAGGCTTTGCTGGAGGCTTTTAAGACAAGGACAGCCATTTGTCTGAAGTAGTATAGAGTCTTTTGCTTGAGTAGAGATCTCCTAGGTCCCTTCCAACTCTGTTATTCTATGTATGTTCACCCCCTTGATTTATTGATAAAAATAAAGGTGAGATTTCAAAAATACACATAAGTAAATAAATAATCACCTACCCACCTCCGGTCAGCTCACATAAGTTATTGAATCTAACAGCCAACCTAGCACTAAAACAAGATAATCTGCTGCTTTCTTGGCATGTTGCAGAAAGAAATGGCACTGCGTGGGGCCCTCTGCAGCTGATCCGTTTTAAACAGAAACAGAATAGCTGGACTTCAGTTTCTCAAGTTGACTTTAGTTGCAGCTTTCGGTCCCTGATGGTTCATGAAAGCTGGTTGTGTTGCCTTTTTGTTGTTTCACCGCTACCACCTGTGCCCCTGGTGGCTTCAGGGGAAGGAAAAAAGGGTCAGATACAACAGCTCAGATTCCTTGAAAGACATGTCAACTAACTCGGCCTTTTCTTCAGCTCTTTCCTGGCCGTCAACCTGTGATGAAGTCGCTGGAGACCTTACAGGTGTGGCTGCTGAGCCTCCCGTTGGACCGGATCCCCTACGATGCCATCTTGGACCTGCTCAACAACAAAATTCATGTAAGCTACTACTAGGTTGTTGGTTGGAGACATAGATTTAGTAAATGAAAGAAGGGGAAAAACAGCAGCAGCAGCAGGAGGAGGAAAGGAAGGAAAAGAAAGAAAGAAAAGAAAGAAAGAAAGAAAGAGGAAGGAAGGAAGGAAGGAAGGAAGGAAAGAAAAAGAAAGAAAGAAAGAAAAGAAAGAAAGAAAGAAAGAAAGAAAGAAAGAAAGAAAGAAAGAAAGAAAGAAAGAGAGGAAAGTAGGGTGGGAAAGAAAAAAATAAGAAAGAGAGAGAGGAAAGGAGGAAGAAAAGGTATGGAGGAAGAGAAGGAGGAGAATAGAATTATAGGTAGTCTTCGACATAACCAGTTTCTTGAGGACCATTCAAAGTTACAGTGGCCATTTTTACGACCTGTCCTTGGAGTTCTCACACACACACTCATGATTGCATCTTGGGTGCTTGGCAGCTGGCTTGCATTTAAGGCCATCCTGTGTCTTCTTCCCCTTCTGTTAAAAGTTAGATGAATCCCTCAAGATGTTAATCTAGGACAGGAACTTCTAAAATCCTCCCCCTGAGTGTCAGCTGGACCACAATAGATTTCTGCCTGACTCACCTGACGGAGTGCGTGGAAGGAAGTGCAGTCTCATGCTGGTCTTTTCCCCCTTTCTAGATCTCTGGCCAATTTCTGCCCAGCCGGCTCCAGTGGGTCGGGTGTCAGGGCAGCCAGGTGGGACTGAGAGGTTACACCTGTTCCTTCTGGAAGCTCTTCCACACCTTAACAGTTCAAGCAGCAGCCCAGCCGAGAGCTTTGCTCAACACAGGTAAGGAAAAAAGAGGGTGAATGCCCCTGCAGGTGAAGAGTGGTTGGCAGGGAGGCGGGAACTTAAAGGGCACCCCAACTGCTTTAATATTGGCCAAGCAAAACAATTCAGCTTTCGCCAGGGGTGACATGATAGCGGTTTTCCAGATTTCTCAACGCCTTCAGCAATGACAGAGCTTCTAATGTACTGGGGGGTGGAAAAATCAGGAGATATTAAGATATATATCTGCTTTGAAAATAGCCCATGTTGAACTGCACAGCACAGTCAAGGAAAAAGAATTGTTTTATGACATTTTGAATTGTGCCACAAAATGTGACACGTGATCATTTTTGATCTCATAGAATGTTTTATAAAATTTGCCAGATATCAGTTCCACAGGAGTCACAAGTCCCGAATTTTGGATGTATTCTGTAAGTTAGCCCGCTTGGGATACCTTGGTACAAAAATTTAGAATAGAATAGAATATTCTTCATTGGCCAAGTGTGATTGGACACCCAAGGAATTTGTCTCTGGTGCAGAAGCTCTCGGTGCGCAATGAAGTGATAAATCATACATCATAAGATACAATCATATGTCATAAGATACAAACAACAAAGTGATAAATCATAAGATAACAACAGGAGAAGGTAATAGGAAAGATGAGACATATCATAGCAATACAGCCCTACTACCTGGGTAAATATCCTTAGGCACAGAGTGAAGATTGTTCCATTATGATGCAGTTTCACCTAATTAAAGGTTGCATGAATCAAAGTCCTCCTAGAACATAGATAGGTTTAATTCAAAACGTCTAGTTCCTTTATATTTTGCAAATAATAGAGATTCTCCTCTTCAGAAAACGTATGAGTAATATCTTGGGAATCCAGAGGCTATACCAAGGTTGTGAGCATTGAAGTATGAAATCTTTGAAATCCTTTTTTTCTGACCACGACCAACCTCCTCACAAAAAGGAAAGCCTGTGTGTTTATGGCTTTCAAAGTAAAGAGGATCTCCCCTGATGTCCTGGTGGAAGAAGAATCGCCAGCTGGGAGCTGCAGCTGGAAGATGGTTTGAATTTGGTTATTCTTACCCAGGTTTTCTTATCTGGGAGCAGGTTGAGAACATTTCAACCCATTTTCCAAGCTCAGTGTGACGGGCAGGCGCCCCTTCTCCACCGGTCTGGTTTTGATAATGGCCATTTTCTTGTAAGAGGAGAATTGGGTCAGGCCGAAGCAGCAGGATTATGTCTTTGAGGGTTTCCCCTTCTTATTGCTTGCTTTAATTCCCGTCTCCTAGAGAGCCCCTAATCCTCCCAGCCAAAGGTGGAGTTTTATGGTTCTTGCCCATTTTAAAGATTAGAAGGATCCAGCATTGAGGCAGTTTTGCGGGAGGGAAAAGAGAAAGGAAGGAGGATTAGGTCAAGAGACATGACATCTGTTTACAAAGTACAGGGGGCTAATAAACTAAACACACACAACAATCGTATCTTTCCTTATAATTATTGAGAATTCGGAGGCAAGATTCTGCCCAGAAAGTTTGGAATCAATGTGTTGCTTCCCTCCTCCTCTTGGCCTTAAGATCACAGTTCCACTAAGATAAGTGATATATCTTAGGAACAAGTAAGTGGATCGAAAGGGAAAATTGAGCAACAAATCGGCTCCTCCCTTGCTGTGATCCACAGACTCTGTTGATTTCACACGCCGGTTGCTCCTTGCAGGCTTTGAAGACAATCCCCGGGCGGTTCTTCAGATCATGCAGAAGTACGTCCAGGATTTCTTTGGCTGCCGAGCTTGCGCGGAGCACTTCCAGGAGATGGCCAGAGCGTCTTTGGATTCCGTGAAGAGCCGGGATGAAGCTGTGCTGTGGCTGTGGGAGAAGCACAACGTGGTCAACGCCCGACTGGCAGGTAGTTTCCAAGGGAGGACTTGGCACTGTGGATGGCTTTTTTCCTGGGTTGGTAACTGGGGCGAGGGAGGGGAGTCTGTCTTCCAATCAGTCTTGATCCCTGCAAGGTTTATTGAATTGAAGCTTCAGTCATCTAATCAGTCTTTGAAGACAATATGAATGGAATGTACTTTCGATTCCACACTGCCGCCTGCTCTTCGAAACTCCCTCCCCCCTTTCTGTTGACAACTATAAAATGTGTATACCAAATGTTTTATGAGTTGACAGTAGTAGAGAATATCTCACCTACTCCTCACTTTGCTCCCTCCCTCTGCATCCCACTTAGTTTTATATTAGTTGAACTTTTAAAATCTAAGATCCTTATTCATTGTTTTCATGTTTTGTACTGTGTAGGCCACCCAGAGTCACCTTTGGCAAGATGGGTGGCACACAAGTTTGGTAAATAAATAAATCCTTTGCTCCTAAACTAACGCAACTCCTGGTGTTTCCTGTCTCCCCTTCCTCTTCTTCCTCCGACAGGCGATTTGAGCGAAGACCCCCAGTTCCCCAAAGTGCAGTGGCCCACCCCGGCCCTTTGCCCCGCATGCCACAAGGCGACCCAGGGCCCCTCTGCCTGGGACAAGACGCAAGTGCTCCACTTCCTGAAACAGCATTATGGCAGCCACAACCTCATCCACACCTACCTCAAAGAAGCCGACAACACCGAAGAACAAGAGGCCCAAGGTGGAGGAGAAGCGTTTCCAAAGGAAGCCGCTCGGGAGGCCAACAAGGGCCAAGATCCACAGGAGTCCTTGGGAGCCAAGTCCAAAGGCTTGGGCCATCTGATAGCCAAGGAGGACTCTGTAATCGATCCAGGGAAAAGGCCAGCTGGCTCAGTGGTCGAGCAGGAAGGGAACCAGGCGTTGTCGTTCTTGGGAGTCGGCTTCTCCAACATCGACATGAGCCTCTGCATCATCCTCTACATAGCTTCGTCTTTATTTCTAATGATCATGTTCTTTTTCTTCCACGTGAGATCCAAGTGCTGGAAAGTGAGACACAACTGTCCCTACGTATAGCAGATCCATCGGAAATCCAAGTTTCAGACTCGAAACGTCTCCCTTGTGCTTGCCTGCAACTTGGCTAGCAGGGAATCAGGGATATTTTTTTTTTAATTCTTTTTACAGCGCAATGTTTTACATTTCACGAAACTGTGCCATTGTTCCTCATCCTCATTCACTGATGATCTTCTTCTCTGCTGCTGGACACTTTGAATTTAGAACAGTGTAGAAAAAGGTGTTTTTCTGAAGAAACATTAAAACGGTTTCTGGTGATCTTTTTCCTTGGGTTGCCTAGTGTGCTTCGGTTTATGAAATCGTTCATGAAAATCAGGGTGCTTGGAGGGTGTTAAACAGGTGCTTATAACAGCAACCAAATTTGGGTGCAAACATTTAGAGGACCACTCTAGAATATAATCCAACCAGTGTCTTAAATTTTAAAAGAGTTACTTTCAACAAACTCAGTGACAGCCTAAGAAAAATTCCATGGATAAAAATCCTAAACGAGAAGACAACTCAAGAAGCATTGGAAACTCTTGAGAAATATGATCATAAAAGCCCAGTCCAACACAATACCGCTGAAAAAGAAACACAAGAAATCTAAGAAGAAACCAACAAGGTTGCACAAAATTTTTTATGATAAACTGAAAGATAAAAATCAGTACAAAAAGGGGAAAGAGGGACACATCATTAAGGCAGAATCTCACCAGATAGCCTGAATCTGCAAAAATGGAAGTCAGGAAAGCAAAGTCTCAAAATGAACAAAGACTTGCAACGAAAGTCAAAAGATAATTTTAAAAAGTTTCAACATAAAAATAACAAGAAAAAAAGTCAAGGAAACATTCAGTCCACTAAAGAGAGAAGATGGCAAGAAAGGAGGCAGTAGAGAGAAAGCAGAGCTGCTTAACTCATTCTTTGCATCAGTCTTCGCACAAAAAGAAAGTGTAGCCCAACCTACCAAAAACAATTGTGAAAGACAGGCTAGAAATAAAAATTAAAATAAACAAGAAAATGGTAAAGAGAACACCTGTCTGATCTTGATGAATTATAAATCACCGGGACCTGATGGATTACATCCCAGAGTTCTGAAGGAGCTGGCAGATGTTATCTCAGAACCATTGTATCGTATATTTAAAAAACATTCTGGAGCATGGGGGAACTACCGGAGGATTGGAAAGAGCTTGTGTGACATCTACAAGGAGGGATGTAAGCAGTGGGGTACCACAAGGGCCCAGTACTCTTCAAGATCTTCATAGATGACTTAAGATGAGGGAATAGAAGGGGAACTCATCAAATTCACAGAGGACTCTAAGCTGGACTAGATTTCCAAGGTCCCTTTCCAACTCTATTCTGATTGACTAGATCAGAGGTCTCATTCTCGCGGCCCGCGGGCCAATTGCGGCCCACGGGACGATATCCTGTGGCCCCCACCGTGATATGAAAGTATAAAATTAGTGCGTTCTCCATGCGTCGCTAGCTGGCTAAACACTTCTATGTGCGGCCCAGCCTCACCCAGCCTCTGCCTCCAGCGGCCCCCAGGTAAATTGTGTTTGAGACCCCTGGACTAGATGGAGACAAAGAGATCAGAAAAAGCAAGTTCTAGGCTGCCATCTAATGGTCATGCAACAGATTGCCAGGTTACATTTCCCATAATTCCCAGCCCCTCTTAGAGCTGCTGCTCTTATCACAACAGTTTGAGTTGAGCCACAATGGAAGGAACATAGAACATAAAACAATAGGACTGGAAGGGACCTGGGAGGCCTTCTAGACCAACCTCCTGGTTTAGCCTCCTCTGGGAGCTTCTCCTGTCTGCACTCAGCAGCCCAGTTCCGGATAGTGAGAGGAACAGGGTGGAGGGGTCAAAGGGAGGAAGCCCCCCCAGGAGAAAGATTGCGGGAGTCTTCAGTCAGCTTCCTTCTGGATTGCTGCAGTTGGAAGGACTGGGCCAGTGGGGACTCCGCAAGGCCAGGCATGGGGGGGTCAGGATCCAAATGAGGGACAGCCTCATCCTGTAGCTTCCAGGACAGGTGCCTCTTCCCCCCACCCACCCACCCCCCAAGACCCAAGAAGGAAGAATAAAGAATGGAAAGGGACATGGCAGGAGATAGATCCTTCAGTGTGGTGAGGTCTCCATCCTCTAAGGCTGAACTCCAGATGGCTGGGGAGGCTGTCAGAGATGCTCCGATCCGTTGCTTGCTTCGCTTCGTTCCTCAAGTTGGAGCAAGCAAGCAACAGGTTAGGAATCTGAGCATCTGCAGACTTCTACAATATTAAATTCATCCCTCAGTCCCTTCCATCTTTGTGCCTTCTCTTCTCCTTCTCCTCCTCCTCCTCCAGTTTTCTCCTTTTTTTAAGATTCATTTTTAAGATTTGCCAATAAAACGTTCCAAATCCCAGCTCCTGCCTCTTTTCGGCGGATTTCCTTGTCATTTCGGAAATGCTTTGCCTTTAGTGGTGCAGCAAGAGGCGGGCTGGGGTATTTGTGGAAAAAAAACAACGGGGCATCTACTTAACTCTAGTAATGAGAACCAATTCAGCCCCCTTGACACTGTCAAGGGAGGGGAAGGAAATAAACGTACCATGTAAATTAAAATTAAAATTGCCATATAAATTAATGCAGTAAATAAGCACAGGTAGTCCTGGACTTGCAACAGTTCATTTAATGACCGTTCAAAGTTGCAGTGGCACTGAAAAATTTGACTTAGGGCCGTTTTTCTCACTTACGACCTTTCCAGCATCCCCATGATCCCGTGATTAAAATTCAGGTGCTTGGCGATTGGTTCATATTTATGACCATTGCTGCGACCATCTTTGGCAACTTTTTGATAAAGGCAATGGGAAAGCTAGATTCATTTTAACAACTGGGTTATTAATTTGTCAACTGCAATGATTCAACTGTGGGAAGAAAGGTCGTAAAATGGGGCAAAACTCACTTAACAAATGTCAACAGAAATTTTGGGCTCCACTGTGGTCGTAAGTCAAGGACTATCTGTACATAGCAACCCTTGTTAAATGCAGACACCATGTGTGGCTTGTCTGCCTATGTACATCTCTATTCCTCCAGATGTGGCTTCACTGGAGGCTTTCGAAAAGAGACTTGGACAACCATTCGTTCAGAATGGTGTAGAATTTCCTGCTTGCATGGGGTTGGCCTAGAAGACCTCCAAGGTCCCTTCCAACTCATTTATTCTCTGTGTCTGCCTAACAGGGTTAAGAACCCGGGCAAAGTTAAAATTGAGGGCTTGCTTGTTGGCTTCAGGAGTTGTAACCAATCCAAAGTCTTTGCTGCTTGCGGGACTGAATAACGGGATGTCTCTTCAGCACCGCGGACAGCTCCCCTCTGCTACGCGTTGCCCCGTCCGCCTTAGTTTTGTTCCCTGAGCCGGGCGGGGCAACAGGAGGAGCGACGGAGAGGGGGGGCGGTTGAAGTGACGCCGGGCAGTTGGTAGGGGGGGGACTCCCTCGCCGCCTTGTCCCTCCACCCACCGCGTCCCCCGCGGCCACTCCCCCTCCAACCCCTCGCCAGCCACCCGACCTGCTCTCTTGCATTCCGGTTGGAGGCTCCCGGAGCTGCCAGCCAAGGGCCAAGGCTGGGGTGGGGCGGGGGAGGGTGGTCTTCTGTTCCGTCGTCCGGCCGAGCTCTCTCTTCCTCCGACCCCGGGCAGCTCAGCGCCATGCTGCTGGAGCGCGCCCGCGGGGAGAAAGCTGCCCCCGCTGAGCCCTGCGCCTTCGGCAGGAACCCAGGTAAGTCAGCCCCAACGGGGCTCTCTCCGCCCGCGGGCCTCCGCCGAGGGGCTGCGGGGAGAGGAGAGGCTCCTATGGGAGCCACCAAGGGGACCTGTCCCCGGTTGGACCGCGGGGGAGACTTTCCTCTCTCAGGGCAGACAGTCACTTGTCCTGCGCTCCGGCCGCCTCCAGCCAAAAGGGGAGAAGAAAACCCCGAGGACGGCGGCGGGGAGTCTTTCCTAAATTAGGAAGGTCCCTCAAACTTTTGCTGAGCGCTCTTGAATCGGACGGTTGTTCTCGTTTGCGCCCCTCCCCCTCAATTCTCCTTCATTTGCGCCGCAGGTTAACGAACGGTGGCTCTCACTCTTGCCCTCTCGGGCTTTCCTTCTTCTCCAAGGAGGCGCCTCGCTGTAAATTTTTGGAGACAAACTGTGGGGTTTTCCTCTCATCTTTCACCTCCTGGTCGTTTTTATTATTCTTAGCTTTCCTTCCTTCCTTCCTTCCTTCCTTCCTTCCTTCCTTCCTTCCTTCCTTCCTTCCTTCCTTCCTTCCTTCCTTCCTTCCTTCCCTTTCCTTCCCTTCCCTCCCTCCTTCCTTCTTCCCTTCCCTTCCTTCCTTCTTTCCTTCCCTTCCTTCCTTCCTTCCCTTCCTCCTTCCTTCCTTCCTTCCCTTCCTTCCTTTTTCCTTCCTTCCTTCCCTTCCTTCCTTCCTTCTTTCCTTCCTTCCCCTTCCTTCCTTCCCTCCCTCCTTCCTTCTTTCCTTTCCTTCCTTCCTTCCTTCCTTCCTTCCTTCCTTCCTTCCTTCCTTCCCTTTCTTCATTCCTTCTTTTCTTCCCTTCCCTTCCTTCCTCCCTCCCTCCCTCCCTCCTTCCTTCCTTCCTTCCTTCCTTCCTTCCTTCCTTCCTTCCTTCCTTCCTTCCTCCTTCCTTCCTTCCTTCCCTCCTTCCTTTCTTTCCTCCCTTCCTTCCCTCCCTCCGTCCTTCCTTCCTTCCTTCTTTCCTTCCCTTCCTTCCTTCCTTCCTCCTCCTTCCTTCTTTCCTTCCTCTATCTTTCTTTCCTTTCTTTCTTTCTTTCTTTCTTTCTTTCTTTCTTTCTTTCTTTCTTTCTTTCTTTCTTTCTTTCTTTCTTTCTTTCTTTTCTTTTCTTTTCTTTTCTTTCTCTTGACGCAAGTCTTTCCTGGAGGAAGGGATCCATTCAAAGAATCCGGGTTCAACTCACAGACATACCCTGTGCCTAATAGGACATCTTCCTCCTCAATTTCCTACTTCACCCAGTGGGAAAGCTAAACCCGGGAGGCGAGGGGGCCACGTTATTTGGGGGATAGCGGGGACGAAAGAGAGGAGAGAAAAAAAACCGGCCAGGCCTCCGTTGAGGAGAGGCAAGGCTGCTCCCACCCCGGCTCACCCGAAGTCGTTAGGACGCGCCTGGCTTGGCGGGGCTGAACAGCTGCCAGGCGCGTCTCTTTCTAGCCCAGGGACCTCCCAGTGTGGCGGCTCTTCCGACCACGGAAAGCGCCCTCCCACCGCGGCTCCACTTTCACTCCGTTGGAGACCCTCCAGGGCAGCAGATCAGCCTCGGTCCAGGCCCCTAAGCCCCCCTGAAGGTCAGCTCGGGACCCAGAAATCCCCTACTCGTTTGGGGGTCTTTTCAGAGCCGGCCGAGCTGCTTCTGGCCCCTCCGGGCTCAGGAGAGGCTGGAATAAGAGCAAAGATGCCCCCTCGAGGGCATCTGTTGCCCGGCGTGCAGCTGGAGAAGCCGCAAGTGAGCCGCATCTCTCCTGCTGGGCTTGGTCCGCTTCGGGAGGGCCGCTTGGCCCCACCGGCTTCTTCTCTGGTCGCTCCCTTGAGCGCCCGAGGGGGTAGAAAGGCGGATTTCTGAAATCCGGGAATAAACAGTTGGCTTGTTCTAAGAACTCCGGCTTGGCGGGGCTGAAGAAGCGATTCCGAAAGGCTGAAGAATCTGCTGCTTCTTTCTCGCTGGAAACTATGGGCTCTGGATCCCCCCCCCCCGCAGACTCTGGCAAAGGGTGGAGGGCGGCTGGGGGAGTTGGGGGGTGGTGTCAGCCTCTCTTCGGCAGCCTGGCACCGCGGATGTCCCTGACCTTTTGGGCTCGCCATGGCGACCCGGCAGTTTCCAGGAGCTGCCGGCTTCCAAGTAACCCGATCGCGGCGTTCCGCTTACCTGTCGGAAGCCAAGGGGGAACGTTTACCACCTGGGACGGCTCGGGCGGAGCCCCGTGGAAAACCCAACGTGGGAACGGGTGGCAGCCGCGGAGATGGCTTTTTCGTTTTCTGAAAAATGCGTCCAGGACTTTTGGGGGGTGGGGGGAAATAAAGGAAAAGAAATTGGGGAAACGGTTTGATTTTAACACGGTTAAGCAGGGACGAACCTGCCTTGAAAGGAAGATGTCCCAGGGAACGCTAAACCACGTTCCTTAAGATTTGGGGAATTTACAATCCCTGTTATGGGAAGCCCCCTCTCGTCCCGTCGATGCTCCCGCTTCTTAGATGGCAGATGCGATAAATGTCGCATTTTCCACCGCACAATATCTAACAACAAAACGTTTCGAAGTTTTGGATTCTCTTGGGAAAAGGATTCTTGCCCCTTAACATCAAGAATCGACTCCCAGAAGGCCTTTTTGACTGGCTTCCAAATAACCAGTTTGTAGGTTAGAAAGTCTTGGTGACTTTTTTCGTGCTCCCTTTTGCATTAGTAGAAAAAGGGAGGGAGGGGGAACGGAGAGGAAGGGAAGGAAGAGAGGGAGGGAGGGAGGAGGAAGAAGAAGAGAGAAAGGAGAGAAGAGAAGGAAGGAAGGGAAGACAAAGGGAGAGAAGGGAGGAAGACAAAGGAAGGGAAGAAGGGAAAAGGAAAGGAGAAAAGAAAGAGAAGGGGAGGGAGCAAAGGGAAGGAGAGGAAGGAAAGGGGAGGACGGAGGAAGGGAGGGAGAGAAGGAAAAGAAGAAGGAAGGCATGGAGGAAGGGAGGGGAGGAAGACAGGAAGGAAAGGGAAAGGGAAAAACGGGAGGGAGCGAGGAGAGAAAGGATTAGTAGTAAACGAGGTTTATTGCACTTTGAAGATTATCAAATTAGTTCAGAGAGAAGCTTTAGTGGGCCCCGGAACTTCCTTTCATTTGATTAAGAAAGAGGGAGATAAATCGCCCCTGCAGGTTCTCAAGAGCCAAGGTTGGAGAAGCGAAGAATATATTTTAATTTAGAAAGAACGACTTTTCCGCCTCTTGCAGAATATTTACCGATAATTCCTTTAAGGGTCCGGGGTCCGGTCCTTGTTCGTCAAATGGAGCCCCCTCCCCCAATCAGATTCCGAGTGGCTGGAAGGGGTGCTGTTGATTTCTCTCCCCTCCCCCATTTCCCCTCAAAAAAATTGGAACCCTTTTAGAAAAAAAAAGGTCCCCAGCAGGCACAGGCCATTCATATTGTGTCGGTCAAGGCATTCAGGAACGTTTTAGCTTGATGAAGTCATTTCCCCTTTCCCTATTAGAAAATTAAATCAGAATAAATTTGCATATCTCCAGAACCTCAGCAGAAAAACGGCTTCTGGGGACAAATTTAATCAGGCAAAAGCCCCCCCCCCCCTTTCGGACTTTCGAAGAAGTCGCTTCTTTGAATCCTCCAAAAGCAGAAATTTGGTTTTATTTCGTTCTTCTGAGTGAGATACCGTGGAGGCGAGCGAGGGGGGGGGCACCTTTAAACGCGGCTCCCTCTGTCTGAATGACTCGCCAAAGCTTCCCTCAAAATCCGTTGGCTCCTATTCAGAAGTCGGCCCAAACACGCGGGTAGCCCTGAGTTATTTCAGCAAAGGTTCACTTGGATCAAAGTCAAACTATGTTGCCCTAAAGATCTCCTCTTCGGGCTTCCGTGGCCTCCTCTTCTGGCCACTATCTGATGAAGCAAAGGTGTCCAGGAATCTAGAACTGGGTGGGCTGGATGGCCTCACTGGCTCCTTCCAGGCTAGGTTTCCTCTCTCTTATTGTCCTCATTGTCCTCTTGGCCCATCCTGTGAGGAAGACTACAAGCCGAAGGGGTTATTCATTCCCCCCACCCATTTCCCCCCACCGCCTCCTGTTGCTCTTATAGTCGATCGGCCTGGGCTGCTGCCAGCGGAGAAGCTGCTCCGTTTTTAGCTCCGGATTAACCCACGGAGAGCTGTGGTTTTGCGTGGGTCCAAAAGGGCTCGCTCTTCTTCCAAGTGGCAAGGAGTCCCTCTGGAAGGCCTCCATCCCCCGCTGCTGCCCCCACCCCTGTCTAATGTCGTCCCCGGGGAGGGGAGGGGAAACGAGTGACTCCACCCCGCGCCCCCCCCCCTTGGGTTGGACTCGACCGGCTTCCCCCGACCGGCCTCTGTCCGTGGTGCTGACGGAGCGGCCGCTGCCCAGGAACCGGGGAGACGCTCGCGGTGTCTTTAAAGGGGAGGTTTCTGCGGAGGTTTTCCTCCGCCCCCTCCCCCCGCGTCGTCCAACCCCCTCCCTCTGCATCTTCAGTGCCCGGCTGGTTGAGTTTCCCAAGAACGGGAGGCGAGCAAGATGGACGCGGGGAAGGAGTTGCGGCGGCGGCGGCGGGGGGTTCTGGCCGGGAGCCCCCAGTAGCACCGAGACGCTGTTGGCTCTGTTGGCGCGGAACCAGGAGGGCCGGACAGGTAAAGGGGGGGAGCTCGAGAGGAGAGGAAAGGCCCAATGGTTCTCAGTCATCCCGTCCAGGTATTCTGGCCCTGAACCCCCTCTTCCTGCCCCCCCCCCCCGCTCCTGAGGCCCGTCACCTTCGCCCACTTCCAAGCAAAAATCCAGTTTGGGGGCAGCGGGGTTCTTCGCACCCAGCCTCCAGTTCAGGACAGGACACCCCAAAATGAGCGAGGGGTCTGCAGCCAGGAGCTGGGGGGAGGGAGGGAATCAGAAGGGGACGGTTGGAATTGGGGCTGGGTAGACTCCCCTCACCCCACCCGTCTAAACCTCTCGACCTACCCGGGGAGAAGCAGTTCAGGAGCCCTGTAGAAAATTCGCCCCCCCCCTCCCCCCCCTCTGGCGTCTTCTTTTATTTTGGGGTGGTGGACGGTGGGGGGAGGGGGGCAGGGAGAGGATTCCGAAGGGTGGATTAGATAATGGCAGATCAGCTCCGCGCGGTCAGGGATGCAGCGCGTCCCCAGTCCCCCCCACCCAGGAGAGCAGGTGGGAGTTGAGGGAGCCTCGTTAGTGGGCGGAGCGGGTCTCTTCAGGAGCCAGGCAGCAGCCGAGTAACTTTTTCCTGGGTGGGTGGGGAGCCGTGATCCCCCCACCCACAAAATTGGGTAGGGGGAGGCGTTTTCTCTTAGGGAGAACTTGGTCGCCGCTGCTGAGAACCAGAACATCCTGGAAAAGAAGGAAGGAAAAGGAAGGGAAGAACAGGGATGCCTGCCCCCCCCCACCCCCCAGGACTTTCTCCTGGCACAAGGGGTTAAGGAAGGTCGGGGGGTGCTTGCCTTCCCTCTGCCCTACCCCCACCCCTTCCCAAAAGGGGGTCTCCTCATGGCCAGCCCCAGCTGGGATCTTTTGCGCCCAGCTGGAGGCCTTTTCTAAGCCCCGTTTTCCTTCCTCTGTTTGGCTTTTCCATCACTTTCTCTCTCTCTCCTTTCCTTCTTTCGTCCATCTTGTCTTCCCTTGTTTTTTCTTCAGCCTCAGTTCGATTTCCTACGTATTGCTTCGACTTTTGGCAATCAGTTAATCAACGAGTCGTCCTTGTGTTTGCTCTTTCCTTCTCTTTTTCCCTTTTCATCTTTCCTCATCCTCCTTTCCTTTTCCTAGACGGACGGGGGGGGCAGGGAAGGAGCTGGAAATAATAATAATTCCTCGCTCTTTTTGTTTTTCTTCTTAGCCTGGAAATAATAATGGAACTTTCTTCCATTGTAATTGACATGATTTGGAACTATTATTTGGATATGGAAAATTCTTCAGTAGGACACAACACGCGCGCGCACACACAAATTAAATTTAATGGCAGAGCAAGAAAAACGAGTTGACCATTTCTTAAAAGCTGCACAAAATGAAAACTGCCGCCGAAATGTCCCCTCCTCAGTTCTGCTGCTCTCTAGCCATTCAAACGAGTCCATTTTTTAAAAAGTGAAGGTCGTCGACTTCATTGCCCTGATGTAACACACAAACCCTGAAATAACCAAAAGTAGGGGATTAACTCTAGGGACAGAGAATCGCTTTGTCGCCCTGTCCCCCCCACCCCCACCCCCAAGAGCGAAAATCCTATCATTGCGATACTGTTTATTATTGATTTATTATCATTTGTAAAGGCGGAGAAAGCATAAGGCGCCTGTTTTAGCTGGCCCTCCCGATGAACGCCCTACAAAGGAGTTTAATTCAGCTTCAGAGCTGAAGAAGCTCCTTAGATGAGAAGCGAAACGTCTTCAGAGGAAAAACAAAGGAAGCCCAGTTGCCTCCTTGAAAAAGCACCTTGGGGGACAACCATGACCTGGAGGGCGGAGAACCGCCACAGACATTCTCTCCCTTCGGTCTGTCTCGGACCCTTTTCCAACCCGAGTCCCCAGTCCCGCGAGTCTCTCGATCCCCAAGTACAGAGGTTGCGCCTGGCGTGGTGGGGCGGGACACCCGTTTTTTATCTCTTGAGAGCCGCACCAGCCGCGGTTGCAAACCGGAGAGGCTCCGCGGGCTGGCTTTCTCGGCCTCCTTGGCGGGCAGGGACGGGGTGAGATGCTGGGGAAAGCCCCCCACCCCTTTTTTGAAGCCTGATCGCCGCTGCGGGAGACGCGGAGCTTGGAAGAAGGCGAAAGGTTTCGAAGGTAGAAGGTCTCGGCTCCGACTTTAGAAGGATCCCGGCCGCCCAAAACTGGGCCTCCTCCTTCTTCTCTTCTTTTGGGCGGTGGCAATTTGGAGCAGAACTTTTCTCTGTCTTGCGGGGGAACAAGAGGGTGAAGGTGGAACGGTCTAGTCTCGGGGAAGAAGTCTTGATTCGATCCCTTTCTCCATCTTTCCCCTTCCCTTCCTCCGTCTTCCTCCAGTCCTTCAGAGGAGACCCCAGAGGCTTAAAACGCCCTTGAACCCCGCGTCCGCCGCACGCTTCCCTCTTTCTTTTCCCACCTCCCTCCTCGCAACCTCGGACTCCTTGCCCGGACTTGGGAGGAACCGCCGTTTGGGGGAAGGGGGGACCCCGTTCCGACTTTCCCCGCCGTTCCCGTGGGTGGTAAGTGGCGCTCTAGGGCGGAGGATCTACCCTGACCGAATTTATCCTCGGAGCAGAGGCGGGCGCCTCCTTTGCATCCAGCTGGGCCGTTCCTCCTTTGAAGTTCTCCCCTCCCGCCTGCCACCATCACCCTCGCCACCTTGGCTTGTAGAGACACTCCCAACATCAAGGCTACTTCAAGTGGTCAACAAATAAAGAACCTATATAAAACGGGAGAGTCTCTCTCGCGGCCCGACTCGAGCCAGGCCCGGCGCCGCGGAAAAAGCGCGCAAGCGGGTGGGAAGTGCATAAAATGGACATTAAATGCCTCCCACTTCCCAGTGTTCCACCCGGAGGAACTTGAGATGGGCTCTTGCCCCGGCCACGAGCTGGTGGGAGGGCTGAGAATCTCGTTACCCGGCCGGCCGAGCTCCCCAAGGGCTCCCGCGGAGCCTCTGCGAACAGTCTGGCTGCGCCCCAAAGGCAGGCGGGGCAGGAGGAAGAGGAGCTGGAGAGCAAGATCAGACCAGGGCGGAGGAGCCACGGCGCAGGACGGCCAGAAGCTTTGGATCGCTCAGGGCGCGACCTCTTTTCTTGGTCGGGATCCTCTGACCTGCGCTCAGGGGCAGAGGCCAGACCAGGAGGTAGGACGGCCTTCCGTTGAGGAGCGCTGCGTTCCCTTTCCTCAGGGCTCCCCCCGCACACCCACACACACGAGCGTCCGGCCGGGTGGGATGACCGCCCACCTCTGACAGACCCCCAGCCCAAAGCGGGGCGAGGCAGGCCTGGGGGACGCAGCCCCGACCTCTCGGTTCAACCGATTAAGCGTTGGTTCCCTTCGCCTTCGACCGACTCATCAGCGAAGGCTTCAGGTTGATTAATTTGCCTCTGGCCAGGCTTCACGTTGATTAATCTACCAGGGTTCAAAGTTGAGGTCGGTGATTAGGCGCGAAACTTTCTTTCTTTCTTTCTTTCTTTCTTTCTTTCTTTCTTTCTTTCTTTCTTTCTTTCTTTCTTTCTTTCTTTCTTTCTTTCCTTCCTTCCTTCTTTCCTTCTTTCCTTCTTTCCTTCTTTCCTTCTTTCCTTCCTTCCTTCTTTCTTTCTTTCTTTCTTAAGGGACAGTTTTAGCTAGTTTACACATTTACCCTTCACTAAAACAAAAAGGATGAATTCCTTGCTGGCATTGCATTATTTATTATTATTTAAATTTTAATCTTCAATTCGATTCAGTCTGAGATTCGTAAAAGCTTAACAGTTCGAGCCCTAACCAAGAACCTGTTAAGGTAACGGCTGAGTTCTGAGATTCTGAGTAAGGTGTTTTTTGTTTTGTTTTTTGTTTTGCAAAGTCAGAATATTCTGGTTTAATAAGTTCAAAATGTCCATGTGACCAGACTGCCCTTTGGGTATTGTTCCAAGGGCTCCTAGTACCATTAGTAATAGTTATAATTAGTGTTAATAATAATTACAAATAGTTTAATAGATAATTATAAATAATAGTTATAGTTATTATTATTCTACACGTTCATTCAAACTGAAGTCAGATATTCCTTGAAATAATAAATGCCACTATTAAAAAGGAGATTTACAAGACTGATTTTCTTGTTGTGATATTTACCCGGCAAGAAATCGTGGTAGCAATGCCAGATATTGCTGGCCTCCCCTCTCTCCAAAGATTCTGAATCAGCAATTGAATAATTTGCGGGGGACATTGGTAATTTAATTAACAAAAAAAGTAGCGTAAGTATGGGGGTTGCTTGCCTCGAGGGGCTTCATGATGATATTGATGATACAATAATCACAATTACTACCACCAAAGAACAGGCATTTGGCTCCAGCCGAAAACCCGGATCTATTTATTCTCTGGGAGGGAAAAAACAGCAGATCGGTGTTTGTTTTTCGTTTTGACCTGGTCCCTAGATGAGACTTTTAATTTTCTTGGATCTCCTTTTGTTTTTCTACAACATTTATTTGATGCGAATAAAACATTATGGGACCCACCCAAAGTTAGGGGCTTGCAAGATCTGGGCCGATTTTGAGGGAGAAAGTCCACGCAGCCCCCTGGAAGGCGCAGGAGTTTGAACCCGCAGGGCTGGACCCAGCTTGGCAGGGAAAGCGGGAATAAAATTAGAAAAGTTTGGGACAGGCGCTTCTTCTTTGGGACTTCTTGCCTCATTCTCATCTCAGCTGTGCTACAGATGCGTTTCTTTAGAATTATTTCGATGTTAGCAATTTGAGTCTCATGGGCCCTCGAATATCAGCTTTAAATGGAACTTTGCAATGTCTGGTTGGCCTAGAAAAGCAGATCAAAGATCTGGAACAATTTGGGTTATAGCGGGTCATCTATAAAGAAGAAACGGGATTCCTCTCTCTCTTTTCTATCTATCCATCCATCCATCTTTCTATTTGTTCAGCTATTTTTCTATTGATCTATCTATATCTATTTTATCTCATCTATCTACCTATCCACCGCCTATCTACCAATCAACCTATATTTTATACCTATTCAACTTTATATCCGTCCGTCCGTCCATCGCCTATTTATCCAGCTATTTTTCTCTCTCTCTCCCTTTCCCTCTGTCTCCCAGCCTCCCTCGGGTTTATCTAACCCGTTTGTATTTTTATTTTATTTTATTATATCATATAAAAGGCAAAAGGCTGGCTTTAAAAAGAAGAATCCATCAAAGAGGAAAAATAACGAAGACAATGCAATTCTCCAGAACCAACTGTTCTCACGCCTTTAAAAAAAAAAAACTTTCCCTGGGAAAGGCGCTAAGCTAAGCTAGTGGGGGTTTCCCAAGGTTGGGTCAAAAAAGGCAAGATGTTAGCGATGGCCAAGAAACTGAAACTGTTGTATATTCTTTATAACAGATTAATGCCGTTCAGCGAAGACTCGCCTATTTTTCTCACAAAGTAAACCTGTTTAATGTTTATTTGGCGTCCCTGTTTTAAAATCATTTGGATCATAGAGGAACTTGAATAAATAAATAGGGAGGGAAAAAAAATGTTTCTTAGTCCTCTTCCAGATTCATCCGTTTCAGATTCTTTCCTCAAATTAAATCCACCTCCAGAATAAATAATAATAATAATAATAATAATCATTATTATTATTATTATTATTATTATTATTATTATTATTATTATTATTATTATTATTATTATTATTATTATTATTTATTTATTTATTATTATTATTATTATTATTATGCAAACCGTTGGGCAAAAGCACCGCTGAGTAAATACGGACAGAGGAAATTGCCACAAGAACGTCTGAAGACTCTAACCTCTCCCTCGAAGGGCAGAAACAGTCTGGGTGTATTAAAAGGTCCCTTGAGCTGGACAAAACCTCCAAAGCTGGAACGCAAATCCTTAAGGCCATCTAGTCGGGGCATATTCAAGCAGCTTCAGATAGGTGCAGTCTATCTTCCTCTTAAGCCAGCGTTTCCCAAACCTTCTCCCATCGCTCAGAATGCCCCGCGCGCTTTGGCGTTCAATCTGTCCCGCGGCTTGAGAGGCCCCTTCAATGCATCCCCATTTCCTTGGGGCGGGGGGCATCCAGTGCTCCTGGTGGAAACCTCCCCTCCGCACCATGAACGGGGGCAGGGAGGAGGGTGGGGCTCGGGACTTGGGGGCACCCTCCTTCCTTCCCCGCCTCACTTTTTCCGACCCTCGAATTTTTCCGCTTTGCCTTCTTTTTCCGCCTCACTTCCAGCCCCGGTTTCGGGCAAGCGGAGGCGGCGACTACGCTTCCCACCCGCGGAAGCAAAGTGGGTGGGATGTGGCTGAAGGTGGATTTTGGTTTTTTTGGAAGTTTCTGGAGATGTGGGGCGTGCGGAGAGACCAGGCGGTTCCAAGGAGGGTCCAGCGAGCGCCCAGGCGCCCCGCTGCCCAAAGAGCAATTATTATTTTTTCACATTCAGTGAAACAGAAACGCGAAATTCCCTCCGCAGCTCTAAAATGGGGGCGGGGGCGGTGGGCGGTGGGCGGTGGGGGGACTGGACCACTCAGTAGATTTAATTTCCCCGGTGAATGGTTAAGCATTTGTTTATTTATAAAATAAATCCTGCTTCCACTCGCACCATCTTTAAATGGCTTTGTATTATTTACTATTTCAGTTTTATGCAAGTTTTATCCTTTATGATCGTAAGCCGCCCAGAGTTATCCTAGGGCAAGATGGGCGGCCAATAAATATTATAAATTCATTAAGAGATAGATAGATAGATAGATAGATAGATAGATAGATAGATAGATAGATAGATAGATAGAAAGAAAGAAAGAAAGAAAGAAAGAAAGAAAGAAAGAAAGAAAGAAAGAAAAGAAAGAAAGAAAGAAAGAAAGAAAGAAAGAGCAACGCTGGGAACTGGGGATAGGAGGGTAGGTGGTTTGAAAGGACCCAAAACGCCGTTTATGCCGCAAAGTAAACCTGGCCCAGTTTCTTTCCCTTTTTTCGTCTCGCCAAGTTTTGAATGTCTGTCTCCCCCCCCCGTCCGGTTCCCCCCGCGCCCTTTGGAGCAGCGCCAGCAAGCCGCGAGGGTTGGGATCGCGCCGTCTCTGCGTCCCTGCATAAATGACATATAAATAATTCTTCATTTGAAAACAGCTCTATAAATATTACACTTTCGGACAACCACAAGAAATCACACACGGGTTTTAATAACAAAATAGACACTGGCTGAGCAAGAGTTTGCAAGATGCCCCCTGCGTGTAGGATTTGATTGAGTGTTTAATTCTCCTTGAAAAACGCCTTCTCCCGTGGAGGAAAATCTCCCCTTCAGACGAGGAAGGGAGGATGAAACAGAGAAGGAAGGATGGCAGGAAGGGAGGGTAAGGAGGGAGGGAAGGAGAAAAGAGGATGGAGGGAGGGAGAGGAGAAAGAAGGGAAAGGGGCAGAGAAGGATAGATACCAGGGAGTGATTGATGAAGGAAGGAAGGAAGGAAGGAAGGAAGGAAGGAAGGAAGGAAGGAAGGAAGGAAGGAAGGAAGGAAGGAAGGAAGGAAGGAAGGAGCTGATGGATGTCCTCTCTCTCTCTCTCCCTCCCTCCCTCCCTCCTCCCCCCTCCCTCCCCTCTCTCTCTCTCTCTCTCTCTCTCTTTCCCACAGACATCCCTCTGTGTGCAGGCTGCAACCAACACATCGTGGACCGCTTTATCCTGAAGGTGCTGGACCGCCACTGGCACAGCAAATGCCTCCGATGCCACGACTGCCAGGTGCAGCTGGCGGAGAAGTGCTTCAGCCGCGGAGAGAGCGTCTACTGCAAGGAGGACTTCTTTAAGTGAGTGGACAAAGGCCTGGCCCGTCTCCTCCTGCCTTCGCCCCTTCCCCTCACCTGGACTCCCTACCTTTCAGGAGGAGGGAAATACGTTCCGCCTCCGCAAGATTCTGTGAAGGCAACCTTGCAATGAAATGAAGGTGGAGCCAGTGCTCCAGGTTGGCCTTCTCATCTGGGCTACCTCACAGGTACCCAGCCCTCATCTGGGCTACCTCACAGGTAGACCAGGTGAGCCTCCAGGATGTCAAGATGGCCCCTGGGATGATGTGATGATGGTAGTTCCTCCACCTTTAATGCGGAAGCAGCTCCAAAGGTCCTGAATTTTCGCCTCCTTCTCGTCAAACCAAACAGTAAACTTCTCCCGGTTTTCATCCACAGGCGGTTTGGGACAAAATGCGCAGCCTGCCAGCAAGGCATCCCACCCACCCAGGTGGTGCGAAGGGCCCAGGACTTCGTCTACCACCTCCACTGCTTCTCCTGCATCGTCTGCAAAAGGCAGCTGGCCACCGGGGATGAATTCTACCTCATGGAGGACAGCCGGCTGGTCTGCAAGGCCGACTACGAGACCGCCAAGCAGAGGGGTGAGTTTGCGTTCGGGGCCCAGCCCACGACTTTCTCCCCCTTGGCCTCCAAATGAGTGGGTGAAGGCGGGTCCCACACCTCTCAAAATCAGGAAGTCGCCGCAGATGGATTCCCACGCATGGAGAGGTTGCTGCAGCTCAGCAACCACAACCACGATGGGCAGAATTGTTTGTTTGTATCCCACCTTTATTACGTTTAACTCAAGGAGGTGAACATAGCCCCAAACACCTCCTATTCTTGCAACAACAACAACCCTGTGAGGTGGGTTGAGTTAAGAGAAAGGGACTGGCCAAAAGTCACCTAAGTCATGCCTAAGGCGGGACTAGAACTCATTGTCTCCTGGCGATTGGCCCAAAAGTCACCATTTTATGACTAAGGCGGGGCTTGAACTCATTGTCTCCTGGCGATTGGCCCAACGTCACCATTTTATGACTAAGGTGGGGCTTGAACTCGGGAGCTCCTGCTTCCTAGCCTGCTGCCTTAACCACTAGGCCAAACTGGCTCTCATCCTGCCTGGCTCTCCACCGCATCTGGAGTCCTCTTTTATTGGCAGGCCTCGATATACAAGCGTTCTTTTAAGGAAGGTGCAGCCGCTTTGAAAAAAGTGACGGTGTGATTTGCTTAATGTCAAGAATGATTCACTTAATAACTGCAGTAAAAGTGGTCTTCTGTTTGGGTCCAATCATATGATGACAATTGGGGTCATAAGTCAAGGACGATCGGTGTATAATCCTTGTTCTTTATCATTTCACCAGAACAACTAGACACAAGGACAGTTTTTTTCCCTGAACGCCATCACTCTGCTAAACAAATAATTCCCTCAACACTGTCCAACTATTTACAAAGTCTGCACTACTATTACTGTTAATCTCCTCATCACTCCTATCACCCATTCCCTCCCACTTGTGATTGTATGACTGTAACTTTGCCGCTTGTATCCTTACGATTTATATTGACTGTTTCCTAGTAGGATTTGATTGCTTATTGTACCCTATAAGTATTAAGTGTTGTGCCTTATGATTCTTGACTCTTGATGAAGGTATCTTTTCTTTTATGTACACTGAGAGCATTTGCACCAAGACAAATTCCTTGTGTGTCCAATCACACTTGGCCAATAAAGAATTCTATCCTATCCTATCCTATCCTATCCTAATCTAATTCCTCTATTCTATTCTATTCTATTCTATTCTATTCTATTCTATTCCATTCCATTCCATCCAAATTCCTATATTCTATTCTATTCTATTCTATTCTATTCTATTCTATTCTATTCTATTCCATTCCATTCCATTCCATTCCATTCCATTCCATTCCATTTCATCCAAATTCCTATATTCTATTCTATTCTATTCTATTCTATTCTATTCTATTCTATTCTATTCTATTCTATTCTATTCTATTCTATTCCATTCCATTCCATTCCATTCCATTCCATTCCATTCCATCCAAATTCCTATATTCTATTCTATTCTATTCTATTCTATTCCATTCCATTCCATTCCATTCCATTCCATCCAAATTCCTATATTCTATTCTATTCTATTCTATTCTATTCTATTCTATTCCATTCCATTCCATTCCATTCTTTCCTTATTCTATTCTATTCTGTTCTATTCTATTCTTTCCTTATTCTGTTCTATTCCTATTCTATTCTATTCTATTCTATTCCATTCCATTCCATTCCATTCCATTCCATTCCATTCCATTCTTTCCTTATTCTATTCTATTCTGTTCTATTCTATTCTTTCCTTATTCTGTTCATTCTATTCTATTCTATTCTATTCTATTCTATTCTATTCTATTCTATTCTATTCTATTCTATTCTATTCTGTTCTATTCTATTCTATTCTTTCCTTATTCTGTTCTATTCTATTCTATTCTATTCTATTCTATTCTATTCTATTCTATTCTGTTCTGTTCTGTTCTGTTCTGTTCTGTTCTATTCTATTCTATTCCTTATTCTGTTCTATTCTATTCTATTCTTTCCTTATTCTGTTCTATTCTATTCTATTCTATTCTATTCTATTCTATTCTATTCTATTCTATTCTATTCTGTTCTATTCTATTCTATTCTATTCTTTCCTTATTCTGTTCTATTCTATTCTATTCTATTCTATTCTATTCTATTCTATTCTATTCTATTCTATTCTATTCTATTCTATTCCATTCCATTCCATTCCATTCCATTCCATTCCGTTCCTCATCCATTTGCAACCATTTCAGAAGCCTCGGATTCCTAAGGGGGGTGTGTGGTGGCACCTGCAGAGTCTTCTTTGGAAGGGCCTCTCTTGGGGGTTTTGACACTTCCACTCTTGGGAACCTTTTTAGAGGCCGAGTCCACGGCGAAGCGACCTCGCACCACCATCACCGCCAAACAACTGGAAACCTTGAAAAACGCCTACAACAACTCGCCCAAGCCAGCGCGGCATGTCAGGGAGCAGCTGTCTTCCGAAACAGGCCTGGATATGAGAGTCGTCCAGGTGGGTGATAGTGTCGGAGGTGAGCGGCAAAACAATCCGGTTGATCCAGCTGAGGGACGGAGGTTGGAATCCGGCTTCTGACCCTGATCCGCACACCCAGGGCCTTTTCCCCAGCAGTAGAAAGAAATCTCTAAAATATTGTTTTATTTACCTTTTTGGCACATTCGCATCCCCTTTTGAAAGAAATACGAGTCATAATCATAAAGTCACTTTTTTCAGTGCTCTTGTAACGTCATGAACTGTTGTAAGTTGAGGACGATCTGTATTACAAATCCTAGCATTAAAACACTGTGGGATGCAAAAAAAAAAAATGCTTCATGGCCCTCGGCCAGATCCCTCTTCTTGTGGTCTTGCATTTTTCATAGCGGAAAGAACATTTATTGTCGCTGGCTGAATTGATCTGCAAAATGCCCCAGGCACCCAGACCACGTATTCTCCCTTCACTGCCCCCTTTTTCTCAGTTTCCAAATTCTGCTTGCATTCAGAAACACGTCTTTCACCGTGAAAACAAATTTATGCTTGCATATATCTTGCGTCATGTGACTGTTTCACCCAGAGAAAAAGGGGAAGGAGGTGAGAGGACAAGGGTTTCCTTAGAGAACATCCACCTTGTTCTAAGGGGCTTGAAGCCACACCTTTCCCCACACTTTAGAGCCATTGCAACCTTCCCATGGCCACATGACATTTGGCAATTGATTCTGTCATGCCCCAGTTGGAATCTGATTCTGAGGGAGAGGTGGAACAGGGAGTGGGAGTGTGGCTCTGGTGGCTGTGGAGGGAACTGGGAAAGGGCACAGTCTGGCTGAGCATTCAGAGGAAAAACCCAGGCCCACCCCCACTTCATCCTAGGGCACACAGGGAGGAATGGATAAGGGAGCAATGTGGTTTACGGGGGAGGAAATGGCCCTGATCCCCTTTCATGGGCTGCAGCTGGGAAGACTGTTTAAAAGGGCAAACTGCGCATGGCAAAGTTGCTGGAAGCAAAGCATGCATTATCTTTGTGGAGGCTTATCTGAGTTTTTGGCATCCTCCCAACTTTGTGCGCCTCGTTATCTTTTGGAAGTCTGCAAGTTACTATCCTGGTCTGTCGTGTTAATTACTTCAGCGTGGTTTGTGTTGGTTTTTTTCTACTTTATCTGTATTTTGGGTTTGGACTGCATTTCTTCCCTTTGTAGACTGTTTTTGGAAGCGTTTGATCTCCTGCTGAGGATAACTGGACATTGTGGGCCAAGCTGGAGGCATTAAAGGGAATTTCTCTACTTTGGTGACTTTGTTACTTTTGTGCCACGCCCTTTATCCCTTATGGGAGGGGCAACCACCTCCCAGCCTTACTCCCGAGTCGCCCCTTTTGTCTCAGCTGCTCTCGCCTTCTAGCAGCTCTGCACATACGCGCACTGGGAACAGGCTCCCCTGGGTCCTCTGCCTCGCTGCTGCCAGACTCCGGAGGCTCCAGAGGCAGCATCCCCACTCCCAGATAGTCCTGGCCCCATCTCTGCATTGGACGCAGGACCCTCGTCCTAGTCCTCCCCAGACTCCCTGACTGATCCCCTTTCTTCTCCACTGTCCGATTCCTCTGCCGTCTGCACTGGCTGCCAGAGAACCCACATTACCTGTGTATAAATAAGAGGAATGCATAAACCTTCTTTCCACCCTCCAGGTGTGGTTCCAGAACAGAAGGGCCAAAGAGAAACGCCTGAAGAAGGATGCCGGAAGGCAGAGGTGGGGCCAATATTTCAGAAACATGAAGCGGTCCAGGGGGAACTCCAAATCGGACAAGGACAGCATCCAGGAAGGAGGGCCAGACAGTGATGCCGAGGTTTCTTTCACAGGTACGCGGAATAATCGCAACAGCGTGCATGCAAATCTATGCTCCAGAAGGCCTGAAGGAAGGAGCTGCCACTTCCTGGCCACCCCAAGGGAAGGAAGGTGGTCAAAAAAAGGTCACAAGATGGCATGGGCTCCCACAATCCATGGTTCCCCCCCCACACACACACTTTATTTTAATGCCAAAGCACATTAAAAAAGGGCGGAGCTTTGATTGCACAGTTGTGGTCACTATTTTGATCTATTTTTTCCTCTCCTGCCTTTCACAGACACTCCTGACCGTTGACCGTTAAACCCCTTTGAATGCAATTAAATTCAGGTTCTCCTCAACTTATGAACCAGATAATTTTGCTCACTAAGCCATGTGGCCGTTAAATGAGTCGTCGCATAGAGCTGTGCCCATTTTCTGACCTTTTTTGAGTCCTATCCTTCCCTTCCAGCAGGCGGAGAGCACGAAGTCCAGGGGAGATGGTTCTTCAAAGAAGTCCCAAAGATGCTTTTCCAAAGCAACGAAGCCCAGTGGCCTTTTGAAGAAGCATCTTTGAGACGACCATGTCCTGGATGACTGAGAAGCTCCATAGATGTTCTTCAAGGGAGAAGTTGGATGTTCTTTCCCAACAAGAATAGGGTTGAGGGATATGTCCCTTCTCGCTCTCCCACTTTCCCGTTTCCTTCTTCCAGATGAACCTTCCATATCGGACATCAACCATCCCAATGGGATTTACAGCAGCAGCCTCGGGGAAAACTCCCCCGTCCTGGCGAAACCACCTGGGAGCAGTGGAAACTTCTCCTTGGAACACGGTGGCCTCCCAACTCAGGACCAGTTCCACGATCTCCGGTCCAACAGCCCTTACGGGATACCCCCCTCACCAGGGTCCTTACAAGCTATGTCTGGCCACCCTTCCTTAATGTCCGGCTTGGTTTACCCAGACCACGGCTTGGGCATCGTAGGCCAAGGCGGACAATCGGTGCCTCAACCCATGAGGGTTTTGAGTGGGAATGGGCCCAATTCAGACCTCTCTTCGGGAAGCACGGAGGCTATCCAGATTTCCCAGCCAGCCCGGCTTCTTGGCTAGATGAAGTTGACCACGCACAGTTTTGACACTGGACTGGAGAACGCCTTGAGAAGCTGGACGTCCACCTGGAATGAGCCAGGAGAGACAAGTGGGGGGGGGAACCACAGAAGTCCCTACCCAAGGATGTCTCTTGGGAGGAGTGGAGGAGGAGATGACTGACGGGGGGCCACAGCTTCAGCTTCTTCCCCAAAGATGGCTGGACCTGAAGAAACTTGGCCTTCCAGGTTTGGTGAAGCCTATATGAGCATCAGGAAGGAGAGGCCAGAGGTCCCTTAGTCTGTTCTCTGTGCATTTGTCGTGGCGGGGTCTGAACCCAAGAGAAGATTATTTTTTTATAAAACCCAAGGAAACCTGCCACTCGAGGAGGAAAGAAGAGAAACCAAAATAGCCTTAGTTTTCTTTCGTCCTACGTGAGTAGATCAAGAAAACACGTGTGTATTGGGTGACTTCTTCTCATTCCCTAAAGAAGAGATGAGATGGATTCCTTTCTTGGTTTCCTTCCTCACCCTCAGCCTCTTCCTCCCCTCCTCACTCCCTCCTTCCCCCTTTCATTCCTCTTCCTCTTCCCTTTCCTCTCTTTTTTCTGTCTCTGTCCCTCTTCTTCTTTCTTCCTTCCCTTTTCCTCTTCTCTTTCCTCCCTTTCTTTTTCTTTCCTTCCTCTTTCTGCCCTTTTCCTTCCTTCCTTCCTTCCTTCCTTCCTTCCTTCCTTCCTTCCTTCCTTCCTTCCTTCCTTCCTTCCTTCCTTCCTTCCTTTTCTCTTCCCTTTTCTTCATTACTCTCTTCTTTCTTTTCTTCCTCCCTTCCCTTCCTCTTTTCCTTCATCTTTCCCTTCCCGCCCCTAATATTGACTTCCACCCAGCAAATGAAGCTTTAATCTCTCTCTGTAATATGCTTTTTTTTTTTTCCATCCTCCTCTTTCTTTATGTTCAGGATGCTGCATTTAGCTTTGCTTTGTCCAGCATCTTCCTTTCCTTTCCTTTCCTCCTCCCCAACAGAGTAAAACAGCCTCAACTGTGTATTTAGATTTTCAAAAGCCAAGAAGCATCGAGTCTGCTTTATTTTTTATCTGTATATATATGTATAGATATATATATATATACATAAAAAGTCACTGTAATTAATTTGTAGGCTATTTTCTATGGCGTTGTAAATGAGCTGCTTTTAGCTACACAGACTGAATGTCATTTTGGATCTGTTGGGTTTGTTTGTTTGTTTTTTAAACAATTTCTGATGTGGGAAATGGGTATGTGTAATGGATGCCTTTTAAAAATTATTTTTCTTTACCAATTCCCAATTCCACTCCCTTTGTGTGTCCCCTGATCAGAAAGTAGCTGTTTTTGTCCTTAGGCAGATGACATAAAAACAGCAGCTGGCAGAGGTGAGGTGCTGTGTATCCACCTTTATCGACTGCCTTCTCAAACAGACCTGGTTAAAGGGCTCACTGACAATAACGCGCATTTCCACACATTCATCACACCCCACGGAACCTGCAATGCTGCAGAGACAACCAGCACATAGACACAACCAGGGAAAGAAAAGAAAAACACCATTCCCTTTTTAAGGAAATGCTTACCGTTTGCAGGTTCGATGTCTATCTGCGCATTCAAAACCGACAGGTGTTTAAAGCTGGTGCCCAAACATTTGCTAAAATGTGTGGTTTTTTTTTAATGGATCTCTCGTTTTCATTCACAACAATTGCTGCAGTATAGACAGTTCTTGACGGGCAACCATTTGTTTAGTGAGTGAAGTTACAACGACACTGAAAAAAGTGACTTTTGACCGTTTCTCACACTTACAACCATTGTACTCTCCCCGTGGTCAAATGGTCCAAATTCAGATGTTTGATACTGACTCGAATTTATGACGGTTGCAGTGTCCTGGAGTTCACATCATCCCCTTTTGCGACCTGACCAGCAAAGCAAATGGGGAAGCCAGATTCACTTAACAACGGTGGCAAGAAAGGTCATAAAACGTCTCACTTAGCAACAGAAATGTTGGCTTCAGTTGTGGTCGTAAGCCTATATATCTTTTTTCTTTGTTTGATTGTTTTCTGGGATGCCACCAAGAGACAGAGGATTAAAAACCAGCTGCAATTTCTCAAGGTTTGAATTTATTTACTCCTGTGGAAAAAGGGATGCGATGCAGTTCAGGAAAATTCATTCATTCGATCAGTGTATGTCCAAGTTTGTGTCTTTGCTTTCCAGTTGCCAAAAGCTTTCACACCTGGAACAGTCTGTCCACATCTTTTATTAAAAAAAAAAATCTTTAAAATTTAGGCTCAATTTTTGTATGTTCAAAAACAGCCTGGTGACACTGTTTTTTTTTTTTAAATAAAAAAATGATCGTCCCTTTACATTGTGTGTTTTCACAGCAGACGAGAGCAGACAGATGATTTAAGTATGACAAAACAATATCTATATATATATATCTATATCTCATAACCTGTAAAGCTAAATATTAAGTGTAGGTTATGTATAATGTTTGGTGTCTCTTTCTCTCTAATCAAATACCATTAAGAGTTTCAATAAATTTGTCAGCTAAAGATTGATGAGGTCTTTTGCAAAATTGAATCTATCTTGATTTTAAAAAAAACACTCTGATTAACAGAACCAGATCCACCTTCTGGGCTCAATGGACACAGCCTGTAGCTATTTTGCCATGGACAATATTTTTTTAAAGTTAAGAGAAAACACGGGAGAAACATTTGACCAACGTAAAAGAGTTTTAAGTAAAAAGATGAATTGTTGCTAGCATGAGGGATGAATGCTTATCAAATTTGCAGCTCACAAAATCCAGGATTATTCAATAGAAATTTCCAAACAGGGCGCTAAAAAGCACAGGATGGAATTTAACAGAAACTCGTTTGACGTTTTTCACAGAGAAAGTTAAAAAATAAAATAAAATGTGGCTACAGGACTGAGGCTAACTGTCTTACCTCTTAAGATCTTAAAATTGTAATTGGTCACAAGCTGGATTTGAACCAGCAGAGTAAATTTGGCTTGGAAAGGCCAGCGAAGTGTTAGGAATACGGTTCCAAGAATGGGAAACAATTGTTCAATTAATCAATTGAACTTGAAATGATCTGACATGGCTCTCCTGGTATACAGTATGCCCCAGGCAGCTGTCCATTGACTGCCTGTCAATTTCCTAAGCCTTCTCTTTTGAATTTAGTTAATTTTTTTTCATCCTTTCTCCTTTTTTCCCAACTGAGCAGCAGGTAAAAGAGGCGAGAAATAGGATGTTGTTTCTGCTATGCTAAGGCAGCCTTTTGATTTGACATTCTTTCCGACAGGTCTTGAAAAGAGAAATTTGAGAACGGAGAGCTGAGTCGGTTGGTTTTTCTTCTTCCCTTTGCAAGGCGACTTCTTCCTTTTATGCCAGTGTTCTTTAGGTTATAAACAAGCCATCTTTTGTATCGTCCCTGTCCCCCTCCATTTGCTCTGGAAGCTTTACTGGTTGACGAGAACGTGTAAAATGTGTGAAATAAATTACCCCCGTAGTAAATAATGAATCCACCTGCAAGAAAGGTCATACAGGATGTTTAATTGGATGTGAGTATCAGAATGCCAGCCGGGACTGGGCAGCAGGTTGCTCTGCATTTAGACATACATCTGGAGCTGGGTTTTGCTTTAATTATTATAATTACCAAGGTCAATATGAGGCATAAGATTGGCAAGTGGGAAGGAAAGGGTGATTTAAAAACTTCCTTTCTCCCTTCCTCCCTCTTCTCCTTTCTCCCTTCCTTCCTCTCTCCCTGTCTCTGTTCCTTCCTTCCTTCTTTCCTCCCTCCTTTCTTTCTTTTTCTTTCCTTCCTTTCTCTTTCTTCCTTCTTCCCTCCCTCCCTTCCTTCCCTCCCTCCTTCCCTTATATTACATTGTTTTATTATTTAAAACAAGAAAATATACATCTTTTGATATGAATTCCAGCATCTCCACCACATTATTATTTGGAAACATTAAAAGGAAGAAGGGAAAAAAAAAAGGTGGCTGTGTGATAAACACCCCTAAAAATAATATAGGCAAATTTTGAATTTCTGACCTCCCTCTTCTTTGTTCCCCAATTGTTTTACAATACAAAGCGGTATAAACTGTAACCAAAAAAAAAAAAACAGCAAAACCACATTCTAAACATTTGTATTTACTGTCCATTGTTGCATACTATACGGATATCTATGGAACCCCTTCTAAGCAGCAACAGTTTTCCTGCTTTCCAACCCTCTCGATTCTGCCCAAAAGCAGAAAGACACCTAATCTTTGCCTTGAAAGGCAGCGAAAACCAAGAGAAGAAAATGAAAGACAAGACAGAAAAGAGCCGCAATGAATGTGGTTTCCAGGCAGCATCATCCAAACCTGCGAAACTAGGCAGTTATAAACAGCCAGGTGAGAGCCAAGGAGGCTGACATTTAAACCGAGATTGAAAAGGAAGGAGCATTAAAGGTGATTAGTAAACCTTGAGTGACTTCTGTCTCTCTACAGCTTACAACATGTTGTGACCTTTATAGTCCATTGCTTTCTTTCAGCCATTCCCGCCCTCTCAAAACTAAATTACCTTTTTACAAAGCATCTCTCTTCCGTTTAAAGAAATGGAAAGAGAAGAGAGGACGGGTGGATTTTATTTCTGCTTAATTGTCCCCGAATCATCATCTTACCTTCAGATATATTTACCTTGCAGATTCAACTTTTACCTGGGGGAAGTTAAAAAAAAAAATCAGGGCGTTTTCCCAAGTCCTTTTCATATGCCCCTTATCCGACAGGAACCTCGGTGCAAAATTAAATATCAAAAGAGGAGATGTTGCTGACCCCGGTTGGCTGGGTGATATGGAGAAGGCTGAAGACTGGTTTTCATTTTTGTTTTTGTTTTTTATTTTTTGGAATCATTTTCTGAAGAGTTTACCAATAGATAGATAAAAGAGGAGCACCGACTTAGGGAAAAAAATATGAAAAGAAACGGAAAAAGGAAAATGCAAAGACAGGAAAAATAAGAAACAATAAGACATATTAGGGAGAGAAAAATCAAAGTACCTTCCCTTTGCCACTTTAAACCAACAATTGGCTGTATCTGTGTGTGTTTGTGTTTGTGTGAGACGGGGTGGGGGGTAATAATATCCTTTCCTCCTTTTGCCCCTTCCTCAACAATTCTTCAAGGGGACTCGGGTGCCTCCCCCATCCCTAAGCAGAGGGGGGGGGACACACAATTGCTGCTGGCGTCCCTTCCACTCCTGGAAGACACCCCCCAGGCCCCCTGCCCGCCTCACCCATGGGAGGCGAGTAAATCAGGGCGAACAACGACATCCCCGTGGAGCAGCTGGAATTAATGTCACAATTGGGCACCTTATGATGCGCAGGGAGGGAGGGGCGGCCCCCAAGGGCCCTCCTGGGACGCAGAAGGACAGCACGCCCCCCTGTTGGAGAAGGGCTGGCACCGGCTCCAGCGGGTGGGGAGGCCTGGCTGGATAGATGGCCGGGAAGGGAAGGGAGCAGCAGGTGCCGCTCCACCC
This sequence comes from Notechis scutatus, assembly GCF_049901735.1. NCBI lineage: Eukaryota > Metazoa > Chordata > Lepidosauria > Squamata > Elapidae > Notechis > Notechis scutatus. The sequence continues at coordinate 7,010,288 of NC_142023.1, forward strand.
AGGCGGGCAGCTTCACTTGCTTCGTTCTGTCTTGCCCAGGAAATAAGGAGATTCAACCTGGAAACAAGGAGAAACTTTCTGACAGGGAGAACCATCAACCCACGGAACAGAAGTTGCCCTCGGAAGTTGTGGGAGCGCCATCACTTGAGGCTTTCAAGAAGAGATTGGACTGCCATTTGTCGGAAATGGTGTAGGGTCTCCCGCTTGGGCGGGGGGTTGGACTAGATGACCTACAAGGTCCCTTCCAACTCTGATTATCTGTTATCCGGAGCAAGTGGGAAGCTGGTAACCAAGGGGGGGGGAGCTAGGGGTGGGGTCTTCCTTCCCCCCCCTTTCCTCCCTAAAACTCTCCTTTTCCCCACTTCTCTCCCCTTCCTTTCTTCCCTCCCTCTCTGCCCTTCCCTTCTTTCTTTCCTTCCCTCCTCTCTCCTCCGTTTCCCTCTCCTTTCCTCCTTCCCTCTGCTGCCCCTGCCTTTACCCATCCCTTCCCCTCCCCTGTTCTCCCCTTCCTCCCTCCCTTCTTCCTCTCCTTCCTTTCCTTCCTATGATGAGATCAAAATTCGGACGCTTGGCAGCTGATTCCTATTTACGACGGTCCCAGGATCTCGTGATCCTCCTTTTGCGACCTTCTGAGGAGCGAAATCCATGGGTTCACTTTTACAAGGTTTGACTAATTCAACAAGGGCACCGATTCACTGCACAGCTGTGGCAAAAAAAAAAAAAAGGTCATTTTTAAAAAAGGGTGGGGGGGAAACTCACTTAGCAAACGTCTCCCTTAGCAACAGAAAATTTGGACTCCGTTGTGGTCGTAAGTCAAGGACTACTTGTAAATTCATTACTAACCAAAGTGACTGATTATGGTTCCCACCCCCCCAAAGGTGTCTGTAGGAGTTGAAATTTACTGTGAAATTCATGGGGGTGAAGGGCATATAAGGGATCCAGAAGATAGAAATGAATGAATGAATGAATGAATGAATGAATGAATGAATGAATGAATGAATGAGAGAGAGAGAGAAAGAAAGATGGCTGGACTTGAAGAAGCTGCAATGGTGCCTTTGATATGCCGGTTATCTTATGCACCCAAATGTCCACATGAATGCAATGTCATATTTGTGTAATATTACCTATTTTATAATGAAATGCTCTTTGGTGTTATTAAAGGGCAAATGCTGGCTCCATAGTACGAACCTGCTTGGATATGATTTTATTTTACATTTTTTTGAGGGACAGACATGCTTCCCCGTCTTATAGGAAATACGCCCACTTCCCGTTGCTAGGATATTATTTGGCGCGGCCGGGCATCTTACATTTCTTTCCCTGATTCCGCATAAAAGTACAGGCCAAATATCTCCAGCACGTGCAACATTTGCAGAAAAACTGGGCCCTGGGGACGTGGGCAACGCTGCATCTTTAAAAGCGTTTGGTGGTGAAAGCTGGGGGTCATCAGCAGTGCCCCCCCCCCCACTGACAGATTTATAAACTGCTAAGTGTCCCCTCGGGATGTTTGAACGCTTCTCAGAGAAGACCAACCCGCCAAATCCAGCTGGTCCAGTCGGGCTGCGTGAAATCTAAATTAATTTGGGAATCGCTTCTGTTGCTTCCATGGGGGGGGGGGAGGCAGGGAGGGGGCGGCTCCCGAAGAGAAGGAAGGCAGCGAGGAAGCAGGTGCTGAGAGGCCAAGAATTCCACCTGTGCCGTGATGATGAGTCAGGCAGGAAAGTGGGAAATCCTCTCTGTTAGTAGGAAGGTCAGGAGGAGGAGGAGGAAGAGAAGGAGGGAAGAGGGAAAATGGAACAGGAGGTAGAAGCTAGGATGAGGAAAGAAAGAGGGATCCGGAAGGATGACGAGGGGGAAAAGAAAAAGAAGAGAGAAAGAGAGCCAAGGACAGAGAAGGAGAGAAGAAGGAGAGAGGAAGGGAAAGAAAGAAAGAGGGAGAGAGGAAGGAAGAAAGAAAGAAAGAAAGAAAGAAAGAAAGAAAGAAAGAAAGAAAGAAGAAAAGAAGGAAGAAGAAAGGAAGAAGAAAGAAAGAAAGAAAGAAAGAAAGAAAGAAAGAAAGAAAGAAAGAAAGAAAAAGAAAGAAGAAAGAAGAAGAAAGAAGAAGAAGAAGAAGAAGAAGAAGAAGAAGAAGAAGAAGAAGAAGAAGAAGAGAAGAAGAAGAAGAAGAAGAAGAAGAAGAAAAAGAAAGAAAGAAGAAAGGAAGGAAGGATGGAGATAGGAAGGAAAGGAAGGAAGGAAGGAAGGGAAAGGGAGGGAAGGAAGGAAGGAAGGAAGGAAGGAAGGAAGGAAAGGAAGGATGGAAGGAAGGAAGGAAGGAAAGGAAAGGGATGGATGGATGGAAGGAAAGGAAAGGAAGGAAGGAAGGAAGGAAGGAAGGAAGGAAGGAAGGAAGGAAGGAAGGAAGGAAGGAAGGAAGGAAGGAATCTATCCGATGTTCAAGCCACTTTCCCTCACTTCCTGTAATGGGCTGTGTGAGAATAAATTTGGAAGAGAGAAGAACCACATCCAATCAAACAAGAAATATCTCAGCCCACAAAATGAATGGAGCTGCTGAAAGAGTCTCAGGGTTGACTCTTCCTAGTTCCCTGGAACATAAAGGCAGAGTTTGAGGGGAGGGAGGAAATGCAGGATTGGGTTATTATAACCTTACAATAAAGATACAATTGGTATTCGTGGTTTTGGTTTCATGATCTGGATCACTCCGAAGGGCAGATGCTTCCCAAGTGCCCCTTCCTTTCCGTTGACTATCCCATCTCGCCTTTCCCAAAACCTTTTGCCTGCCATTCAGCATTTGAAATGCTCTCCTTCCACCCCACTTGAGTTGGACAGAAATCACCTTCCCTTGTAGCCAGTCCCCCACTCCCCAAAATTGCTTTTTTAAAATCCCCCACAAACCCAGGACCTCCTGTGCCCCAAGGAGTTGGAAAAGGGAGGAGAACATGACACCCCCCCTCTCATTCATGGGTTGAAGACCAAACGAAGATGGCCTCTCAGGCAGCGTTCATCAACCTTGCCACAGTTGAAGTCGGGTTGACCTTTGAATGCCCAGAATTCTCTGGCCAGGCATGCTGGCTGGGGAATTCTGGGAGTCAAAAGTCCACCCATCTTCACCTGACCCAAAGTTGAGAAACTCCGTTGTAATTCCTCAGCAAGTTTAAAGAAGGGTGGACTTCGACTCCCAGAATTCCCCAGCCAGCCATGTTTGGGATGGGATGACAAGGTCTCCTGCCTTGACCAGGGGTCGGATAGAAGACCTTCAAGGACTCTTCCATCCTTAGGATTCTACGATTCTTCCTAGGGCCTCAACATCTTTCTCCCTTCTTGGAGAGGGAGGCTGAAAAGCAGCCGCATCATCAGAGTTACTGATTTGTGTGTCGTCAATTCTCACTTTTGGGGGCAACAAAACTCACATCAGTCCAGCTGGGCTCCGTATGGCAGTAGTAGATGGTGGGTTTTGGCAGCGGGGAGTGGTGGCCTAACCCTCCCCCCCCCAGAAGGGGAGCTTTTTCATTAGTGGTACTTGACACACATCTGCCCTGGACAGTCGTCAATCCTCAACTGCCAACTGGCTTTTGAATAAATAGCATGTTGGGTTGAATGATGATGCAAGCTGTGGCTTTGCTGGAAATTTAGGGGAATCATGCACGGCAAGGAATCAGGCCAGAAGCCTCATTCCCCCCTCCACCCCCGAGTTTTTTGGCCAATGAGTAGAAAGCCAGATGCAACACTCAACACTTGGGGTCCCAGGACGGCCATATCTAGGCTTCTATGGTGGAAAATTTTGTTTTAATAGGACAGGAGACCACAGCGAGATATATTTTATACAAACGCATACACATACATATAATTTGTTTAAAATACATATGTAATTGTAAATTGAATATATATATAGGTATATAATTTTATTATTAATTTATAATTTTATTAAAACTCCCCCTTTATCTGCTTTCCATAGCCTAACATATAGGCAATAGGCAAGAATTTGGAATCTAATTAATGAGTTCCCATTATGCAAACCCCTTTTTCATTAAACTAAGTGTCTTATTAAAATATGTAAGTTATTTGGATATATTACCATTTGGCATGTGAAAATTAATAATCTTGACAGGGGAGATTTTATGGCTTGCCTTCCTTCCCAATCCTGCCCGATGTTCTGTTCCCCTGAATAGTAAATAATATGCTGCTCCTAACTCAGTTAATTATGTTGACTACCAATTGCAATGTTGGTTAAAAACAACCTTTTGGTTGGCATCGGAACCCGGCATTGGAAAGGGAGCTGACATGCAGAAAGCTTCAACCCGTACAGAACATGCTGTCAAAATCCTTTCAGGATATGATACAGCCTCCTCAGTATACCCTGCCATCTTTGTGATATATTTAGGATTTGAAAGAATAAAACCCATGCCTCACAAAACCTGATGTCACCAGAAGGAGGAAAATAACATTCACCAATTAGAGAATCAGATTCATAGTTTGGATCAGATGCAAACTTCTCCCAGCCAGAGAAATTTGCTAGGTTTTTTCCCCCACTCCATTCTACAAATTCTTATTCCAGTGCACGAAGGAGAAGTTGCTTTTGAAGTTTTTTTGGAAGAAGAAAAAAGAAGGCCTGTTGAATTACTGGAAAGAAGGAAGGAGAGGGAAGAACGAAGAAGAGAGGAGAGAAGAGGGGAGAAGAAAGGAGAAGAATGAAAGAAGAGAGGGAAAAGGAGAGGGACACGAAGAGAAGGAAGGAGATAGGGTAAGAATTTCAGAATGCTGTATGCTAATCTAAATGCAAGAAACAATTTGAAACAAGCACGTATATAGGTACAAGATGCATATAATCAACAGGGGGAAAAAATCATCCAGCACAGTTAAAAACAAAGTTATTTTTTAATTTGCAGAAAAAAAGAAAGGTTAGAAACGGGACCTGCAACAACTAACAACTGCAGCCTTAACAAATGTGGCAAGAAAAGTCGTATAATGGGACCAAAAAACAAATAATTTTCTCACTTGGCAACATAAATTCTGGGCTCAGTTGTGGTCGTAAGTCAAGGACTATTATTTTTTTCAGGCCCGTCACCGGCATAATTGACTAAATCAATTGATGTTCAGGTAGCTGTCTGATCTTCAAACACAACCCCCCTGTTTATGCATCATCGTTACTGAATAATTAAATATCAGGATGGTTTTGTGCCCACCTGCCATCCCAGGTGCTGCAGACAAGAAAATCTCCTACTGTAATTCAAACAAAGAAAGCCCCCCACCCACACCCACCCCGACCCCCCCAAAAAGTCACCTTTTCCCCAGTCTGCTGCAACACTCTAATCTAATTGCATTCAAAGAAAGGAATGCCTTTTATTCCTTTTTCTGTTTATATATGGATTGTTTGTGCCGGCGTGTGTTTTTAAACTAATTCCTCCTTCTTTCCTATTGTAAAGGATTTGTGTCTGTAATAAATAATACAGGTTAAATTACAACCTCTTTGGGCTTAAAGTTTAATATTCCTATTGCTGATCTCCATAAAGAAATTGTATTGGAGTACAGCTGTGCTCATAACCATAATGGAATTGCGATGCCGGAGCTGGCAAAACCCGGAGGAAGCACGCCGATCTGGAGGAAAAGGTAAAAGTTCACAGTTCAGCCAGCACCCCAATTATTTATCCCCCTAATAACTTAACGGGAGGAATATATTACTTGTCAGTGACCTCAGCGCATAACCACAAAGGCCTGTGGTTATGTCACCAAATATACGAGACAATCATATGTTGTGGGTTGCAAATGTTTGGATTATGCTAACAAAAGCTCGTGGCCAAGGGCACCTCAAGGAGAAGGGTTAAAAAGAAAAAGAAAATGACACCTAGAGCCCTCCCCTAGAATGTCTGCTCTTAGAACAGTGGTCGCCAACCAGTGGGCCGGGGACCACTGGTGGTCTGCAAGAAAATTTTGGTGGTCCACAGAGAAATGTCCCCGCCAAAGCAGTTAATCCAGGCTGTGCGGGAACACAAGGCTGCGCCGCCCACATGACCTATGGGAACACAAGGCTTGCATTGCTTGCATTGCGAACAACACGGGGTAGTGAGGGAAGGGGGGAATGGGCAGAGGGGGGACTTGCCCCACTCACCCCACGGGCCTGGCCTGGCCACCGGGCTGCTGCTTTCCGCTTCTTTCTTCTTCTGCTTTTGGCTGCATGCAAGGGAAGCAGCAAAAGTCTTTCTTTCTCTCCCCCAAACTCCACCAGAAATGAGTCTTTGGGACCCTGCAAGGCCTCCTGCCCCAAGAGGCTGTGCCAACAAAGACTCATTTTGGCAGAGTTTGGGGGAGAGAAAGAAAGACTTCTGCTGCTTCTGCTGCTTTCCTTGCATGAAGCCAAAAGTCTCTCTCTTTCTCACCCTCTGAGAAATGAGCTGGAGATGGTATCCTGCGATCCCAAATAAAGAACGATCGGTCGGTAGGAAAACGGGGTGGGGAACTTTCCTGCAGGCTTTTGGGGGGAATTTTCCCAGGGTGTCTGGTCCACGGGATTTAAAATTATGAGTTTGTTGGTCCCCGAGGTCCAAAAAGTTGGCGACCCCTGTCTTAGAAGACTCCTGGATTTAGCCCTCAATGTGGGTCTGGGGTCCCCGAACTACAAGGGATGAAATTTCTGCACTCGGTTGGACCAGAACGCAACTAATGCCAGCTGCTACAGAAGAAGGAGGCTACCAAGCTCAGACAGCACCCTCATTTCAACCTTGAGCTGCAAGCATTCTCTTTTAGTAGCATCGGAATTTCCAGTGCCAATGGTGCTTGTAAGTGGAGGAGACCCTCCAAGCCATTCCATGTTCTTCATGAGCCACAGTAGCGCAGTGATTGGAGTGCTATACTGCAGGCTACTTCTGCTGACTGCAATTTGGCAGTTCGAATCTCACCAGGCTCAAGGTTGACTCAGCCTTCCATCCTTCCAGGGTGGATAAAATGAGGGCCCAGATTGTTGGGGGCAAGAGGCTGACTCTGTAAACTGCTTAGAGAGGGCTGGAAAGCACTGTGAAGTGGTATATACATCTAAGAGGGATTGTTATCTATCTATCTATCTATCTATCTATCTATCTATCTATCTATCTATCTATCTATCTATCTATCTATCTATCTATCTATCTATCTATCTATCTATCTATCTATCTATCTATCTATCTATCTATCTATCATCTATCTTATCTATCTATCTATCTATCTATCTATCTATCTATCTATCTATCTATCTATCTATCTATCTATCAGCCGTGGTGGCACAGTGGCGAGAATGCAGAATTGCAGGCTGACTCTGCCAACTGCCAACAGTTCGATCCTGATGGGCTCAAGGTTGACTCAGCCTTCCATCCTTCCGAGGTGGGTAAAATGAGGACCCAGATTGTTGGGAGGACAAGAGGCTGACTCTGTAAAGCGCTTAGAGAGGGCTGGAAAGCACTGTGAAATGGTGTCTAAGTCTAAGGGCTATTGCTATTCATCAGATTCTTCCATCTGGATCGGCCTGTTCCTTGCATTTAAACCTGCAGCCTTCTGAGCGTTTTGCTAACCGCCAACAATTCAAGGTACCTCCACGTATTGATCACTTTGGGGAGGGATAGCAATTGAAGCGCTTGAAGGTCTTGGTCGCCGACCCCCAAATAGCTTATGAATCTCAATCCAATAGACTGATTTTCACACAACGGGCGGATCCAAGGCTGCTGGCAGGGCGCGGGTTGGGGGGGGAGCGAAATCAATGGAGCGCGTTAATGATTCACAATTTATTGAGTTGCTGCCATTTTAATATAAGAATAAATGTTATATGGTAAAGAAATGGGAACAGAGGTAGTGGCAGGGAAAAAAATTTCTTTGAACACTCCTTTTCTGCCGGATAATTATGTGCAGGGAATTTTATGATCTGTAATTTATTGAGACTCATTGAGACATATAATTCAAAATACTGTACGGGGAATATATTTAACAGAGCAGTTAGAGCCCCAGAGTGGAGAGACCTTTTAATGGGGGTCTTTGTGTGGTCGTCCATTTGTGGGCTTTGGGAATGGAGGGGGGGGGGAATGCCACACCTTTTGAGATGGGAGGGGAGGTCAGCAGGGTGTGGGGTCTGTGTCAAAATGGGGCTCCCAACCACGGGATGCGCTAAAAATGGGGAGGTTTTCAAGTATTTTCCCTTCTTGCTAAGAACATTATCTGTGAATCTCTCTTTGAAAAGATTAGCGGCTCTAAAATCGTTTACAAGTATTGTGACAAAGGGGAACGTAGATAACTTACAGCAGTTGGCTCAGTTTGAAGTTACAAGGGGACTGAAAAAGTGACCTTTTCACATGACCGTTGCAGCACTCCCATGGTCACGTGGTCAAAATTCGGACCATTGGCAACTGACTCTCTATGACGGTTGCAGTCTCCAGAAGATGGATTAGCATAATCAAATGAAGAGGGAAAGAGAAAATAAGAGGCGTGGGATTAGAACTGCTGCAGATGTCACGCCCTTGTTGGAATCTGATTCCGAGGGGGAAGTCAAGCGGCTGTCAGGGAGTGGGAGTGTGGCTCCAGTGGCTGTGGAGGAAACTGGGGAAGGACACAGTCCGGCCAGGCATTCAGAGGAAGACCCAGGACCATCCCCTCTTCATCCTAGGGCACGCAGGGAGGAATGGACAAGGGAGCAACGTGGGTTACGGGGGAGAAAAGGGCCCTGATTCCCTTCATTAGCTGCAGCTGAGAAAACAGGATTTTAAAAGGATGTTTGCGCACAGTACCTTGCTGGAAGCAAAGCGTACATTATCTTTGTTTGTCAAGTCTTATCTGGGTTCCAGTGTCCTCCCAACTGTGTGTGTTTCGTTATCTGCAATTCCTTATCCTGCCCTGTCTCGTTAATTGCTGCGGTGTGGTTTGTGTTGGTTTTTATTTATAATCTATATGTACTTTGGGTTCAGATGGAATTTCTTCCCTTTAAAAACTGTTCTTGGGAGAGTTTTTTCTCCATCTGATGAAAACTGGACATTGGGGGCCAAGTTGGAGGTATTATAGGGACTTTACCTACTTTTGTGACTTTGTTGCTTTTGTGCCACGCCCCTTTGGGTCATCACAGCAGAAGCCTTAACAAAAAAAATAAGAGGCTACCAATCAAATTATAGAGGGGGGAAAAAACAGAATTAGAGCTGACAAAGAGCTGGGCCTGAGCTTAATAGGAAGTAGAAACTGCAGGCAAAGAAAAGGGAGAAAATTACTTGTGTTATCCATTCAGGGTCTCTGAAGCCACTTTTCCTTCATTGGCTGATGCCAACTCTGGCTGCACGTTTCCTGAAACGCTTCCCCCCTAAATGGCAAACCCTGCCAGCCGCCTTTTCATCAAGAAAAGCTTAATTTATGGCCAGCCAAGAATAACAAATCAAACTGGCTCTTTGATTTATACTCTACAGCATCCGATTGACCAAACCAGCCACGGCGCAACCTTTTGGAGCACTTTAATAAAGTTTTAAAATATAAAATATGTATGCATGCATCCATGCTCCTCCACCCCCCCATCCAAATTGTATGTAAATAATACCCAGAGACGGGCAAGGGGCTCCGAGCAGCCCCCATCTTTTAATTATGTAAAAAGACACCGTTGAGACCTTTAGAATCGCAGCTTTAACATCCATGATTGAAATGATGAAATGCATTAATGGATGGCCCTGGCATTTGCAGCAGGGAAGAAGGGTCCTCGGAGCTGCGACGTTATGAATCCGAGGAAGGCCTGGCCTGGCTGGATTAAAGGGGAGCGACTCTGGGCATTGGGGTGGTGGGAAGATGAGGGCATTGCAAAGTGGAGCAACCTGCCACAGGGACGCAAACACACCCTCCAGCCCTGTTTAACTGGGGCTACAACTAGTCCTCAACTCGACCGCAAGTGAGCCAAGGAAGGAAGGAAGGAAGGAAGGAAGGAAGGAAGGAAGGAAGGAAGGAAGGAAGGAAGGAAGGAAGGAGGAAGGAAGAAGGAAAAAAAATATTATTACCTTTATACAGTTCAAGAACTCTAGATATTTTATCTTCCTGATAAACTAGGATGGGATGGGATGGGGTGGAAGAGAAGAGAAGAGAAGAGAAGAGAAGAGAAGAGAAGAGAAGAGAAGAGAAGAGAAGAGAATTATTTATTGGCCAAAGGTGATCAAGGAATTTGTCTCCGGTTGGAGGCTCTCAGTGTGCATACAAACAATAAAGTAATAGAATCAAAATAATGACAACAGTAAAAGAAGATAGTAGAAAAAAATGAGAAGAATGCGCTGCAAATAGATCATAAAATTGGTCACAGTGAGTGACGTGGTAACATTACATTACAGTTATTTATAAGTCGAGAACTGTCTGTAACTCATTTGCCAAATGCATGTGCCACTTCAGATGGACACTAAGGGGCTTATCAGTAGTACAATAACATGGCAGAAGTCGCTATGTTTAAATGAAAGATAAACTAGGTACTATTTTTAATGAAAAGTAACCTATTTGACCTGACAGTTTGGTTTAGCTTTATAAAAACAGGTGACTGATCTTTGAAGATGATTTTCCTTTTATTTCCCAAAGTTTAGTAATATAAACAGCTGTGGGGGAAAATCTCAGAAAAAATATTTTATGCAGATTTGAAATAAAATATATGGATTAAAGAACCTCTAGACATCAAAATTATTACTTTGCAGAGCTTAAAAAAAGTATTTGATAACGATTATGTATTAATATTTACTCCTACTGCCATCTCAATCTTTGTTCTGAACTCCGTTAAAATCCCCTCCTATTATTTTATAATCCTTGGCAAAAACATCCCCTTAAGCTAACAATGTCCAAGAAAAAATATTTACAATTTTCATTTTGTATGTAGGTCTGTACAAGAAAAAGATCCCAATATTTCTTTTGTTCCCCGGTAATCAAGTTCTCTATCTGCAGAATTAAATGTAAGAATTTGCAGAATTTAATGACCACAAGTGAGCCCAAAATTACTAAGTGAGACAGTTGTTAAGCAAATTCTTCCCTCATTTTACGACCTTTCTTGCCACAGGCGTGAAGCAAATTTACTTTTGGAATTTGATTTAAAAACACCTTTTTTTTTTGAGATGGCGGTCCTGCCATTTATTTAGTGGGGAGGGGGCTGAGAAGTACGACGTGCGCAAATACCTTGCTGTATCCATTTGAAGCACCCGAGGACAGGACAAGAAGCAATGGGTGGAAGTTTGTTCAAGAGAGATCCAGTTTACAAATGAGAAAATTTCCTCACGGTGAGAAGAATTAATCAGAATTATGCTTGCCTTCAAATGTTGCCAGTGCCCCATCACTCAAAAGTTTTCAAGAAAAGACTGGACAACCTGTCGTCCAGGATAGTATAAGGTCTTCTACCTTGGACAGGTGGTTGGATTAGAAGACCTCCAATGTCCTTTCCAGCACTATGCGTCTATGAAATTTCCAATCAATGAACTGTCATGCCCCTGGTGGAGACTGACTCTGAGGGAGAGGAGGAACAGCCGACAGGGAGTGGAAGTGTGGCTCCGGAGGTTGTGGAGGAGGCTGGGAAAGGGAAGAAGCCGGCTGGGCAGTCAGAGGAGGACCCAGGCACATCCCCTCTCCATCCTAGGGCACCCAGGGAGGAGAGGATAAAGGAGAGACGTGGTCTACCGGGGAGGAGAGGGCCTTGAACCTCTTCATGGGCTGCATCTGTGACAACTGGATAAGAGGACGGACATGCGTACTGGCGAGTGCTGGAAACAAAGCGTGGAAATAGCTCTAGTTTATTGTTCCTCTCTGAGTTTGGCGTCCTTCCCAGTGTGTGTTCTGATACCCGTGGACATCTTCCAGCCCTTATCTTGCCTGGTTTGTATTGTTTTTTACTCTTTATAATTTAAACGACAATTCCTCTTCTTGTAACTGCTTGTGGGGGAGTTTTTTTGTCTCCAGTCAAGGATATTTGGAGCTTGGAAGCAAAGTGAAGGAACAAAAGGGGCTTCGCCTGTTTTTTTGTGACTATGTTTGTATCCCACCCTGGGTCATCACATGAACTCTCTAGTAAAGTCTTCCAACAAAGCCTTCATGGGCGTCCTTTT